>NC_056725.1:1979176542-1979274966 GCF_019279795.1 Protopterus annectens | reverse complement strand
AAACTCGGTAGCGCGTTATGTAAATGCTTCATACTGTAGTGAGATCATGTAGATAGGCGTAAGTTCGACTCCCGGCCCTTCCGTGTGTGTGTGTGTGTGTTTCCAGCTCCCTCTGCAGATGAACTAGCTTTTAGACGCTTTGCATCGCATCCTTTGGCTATTGCCAGCTATTGTCTTACGAGTGATGTCACCCGCCTAGAAGTATGCCTCAGACCACGCTGTGCTCAGTAAACTCGGTAGCGCATTCTGTGAATGCTTCATACTGTAGTGAGATCATGTAGATAGGCGTAAGTTCGACTCCCGGCCCTTCCGTGTGTGTGTGTGTGTGTGTGTGTGTGTGTGTGTGTGTTTCCAGCTCCCTCTGCAGATGAACTAGCTTTTAGACGCTTTGCATCGCATCCCTTGGCTATTGCCAGCTATTGTCTTACGAGTGATGTCACCCGCCTAGAAGTATGCCTCTGACTGCGCTGTGCTCAGTAAACTCAGTAGCGTGTTCTGTAAATGCTTCATATTGTAGTGAGATCATGTAGATAGGCGTAAGTTCGACTCACGGCCCTTCCGTGTGTGTGTGTGTTTCCAGCTCCCCCTGCAGATGAACTAGCTTTTAGATGCTTTGCATCGCATCCCTTGGCTATTGCAAGCTATTGTCTTACGTGTGATGTCACCCGCCTAGAAGTAGGCCTCTGACCATGCTGTGCTCAGTAAACTCGGTAGCGCGTTATGTCAATGCTTCATACTGTAGTGAGATCATGTAGATAGGCGTAAGTTCAACTCCCGGCCCTTCCGTGTGTGTGTGTGTTTCCAGCTCCCTCTGCAGATGAACTAGCTTTTAGACGCTTCGCAACACAAACCTTGGCTATCAGCGGCCATTTCTTTATGGATGTTGCCACCCACCTGTACATGTGCCTCTGCTGCTGGTGTGCTCGGTGGTCCACATAGCACATTCCATACCTGTGTTGTATGTTTGTGTGTTTGGGTATGTGGGTGTGAGGTCAAACAACATGCCTGCCACATGTGTGTGTGTGTCCATGCTCCCAGCTGCATGGGTTTATATGGTATTGCCTTGTGGTTTACGCAGAACACACCTATCCTGCTGCCATCCCTGTGTTTCTGGATGGTGGTA
This sequence comes from Protopterus annectens, assembly GCF_019279795.1. Classification (NCBI taxonomy): domain Eukaryota; kingdom Metazoa; phylum Chordata; order Ceratodontiformes; family Protopteridae; genus Protopterus; species Protopterus annectens. The sequence goes on along the minus strand of NC_056725.1, from coordinate 1,979,273,843 downwards.
TGCAGTTAGTGTACCGCTTGTGTGTCTGTTGTGGTCGGCACCGTGAGCGTGATCTCCACCTGCACCATGCTATGGTGTGCTGGGGTGATGCTGTGTACATGACACACCCGGGCCTGCCACATGTGTCCGTCTGTATCTCTGTCATTGTATATCTACGTACCTATGTTGTGGCCGTACCGCTGCTGTAGCATGGACGGCTGTCTTTCCCATGTATCACATATTTGCATGGCAGACACATATGACTGTGGTCCGTTGCGTATCCACTCATTGTCCATGCACTGTCCGTATTCCAGAACACCGTATTGACATCTGCTGGATATCGTGACACACAGCTGTCCCTGCTGTCCTGGCAGTGTACCCGTACACGCCATACACCTTGTGTGTACATGGCTAGTTATGGTGTGTGTATGTCTACCTGTGCTGTATGCATGGTTGTGTGTGTGTCCCGCTACAGCCATCTGTGCATATGACGCCACCATGGGTAATCCTTGTGGACCGCAGTTTAATGTGCACGTCTGCACATACCTGCAGACTGTACTACCCCTCCTACGGCTGCGGACTTAGATCGACTGCTGCCCTGGGCTGTAGGGCTCCTTGCCGCCCACCACCACAGCACATGGTGCCCCCATCATGGTATACCTACATGACACACACACTAGACAGGTGGCCCTACTAGTGCGGCACCCTGGCCAGCCACAGGAATGCTGTACGCCTACGTCTGGATGTGGGCACATCACAAGGCATACGTCTACATTCAGTGTTTTACAACGTCCAGGTTGTAATACCAGAGGGGGGAACTCATCAGCTATGCTATAGAATGCGGATCTATTTGGTTTAGTAGGTGGAGGGGTGCCCACACAGCAGGGCTGACCGATGGAACACCGATGAGGCCTCCTTTGAGAGGCAGGTGGAGCAAGCCCCCGTAACGTGAATGTAGTTTAGGTACAGATGTAGGGTTAGCACACATTCGTCCACTCATTCAGTTCTGTACCGCTGTGTTACTGTGATATGCTATGCATATCTGCCATATACATTGTTAAATCATTCAATGATGAGTATTCGGCATAGTACAATATCATATGATACATGTGTTAATAGGATGCCTTCTGAGGTGTTAACATATGTGTGTGTGGGACACATTGCGTCTGTGCTTTCTATGCTGTGGTTACATGTTCATTGTTTGCACAGAAGGTAACACATGGAAGTATAAGGGGGGATATAGAAAGCCTGGACGCGTCTATGTTATGTGTACGTCTCACGGAGCGTACGGGTGATAGCGCTTACATGTCTATGGAGTAACCTTTGGATACCACATGTGACCTGTCATGGACGAAACGTCTACGTTGACTGTATCATCTACCTATGTGTGTCGTGCTTTGTGTGCGGTAAGGTGCCAGCGGGTCTTTGATGTGGATTATGTGTATTCCATGGTCAATTGACATTAACACTATTACTTCACCGAAGGATGTTCTTCATTGGTGGGGATGCCATAGTTTCACCATCGTATGGCTTTCCTAGCTGACGTTGATATTCTGCCATTGGTATGTGTTCCACAGGTCACCCATTTCTCCCGCGGTATGGGAGCATGTGATCCACAGTCCGGTGCTGGCATATTGACAGCTGTGTACGCTGGTATTGGCACAGCGGTCTGGCTTTGTATGGGGAGTGTCTACTGGTTTCCCCATCTGTATTGCCTGTGTTATGCCTCACTGCAGCTGTGTGGTTACACAAAATTCGCGGTTATGGGTGCCATCCCGGTCCTACGCTTGTCCATCCCTCGCGAGTGTCTACTGGACACTGGTATGGAGCAGTACACATTCCACACCTGCATTTCGCATTAGACGGTGGATGCTTTGCACTATCAGTGGGGAGTAAGGCACGTGCTACTCCCACATGCCTCCCATGGTGCGGGAAAACGTATTATCTGCCAAACATCACCGAGCCCCGTTACTGCATACCCACGATCCCATGGATGCAGCCCTCGATGGTACACATTACACATCCTGCATGTGTGCGGGAATGGGATGTGGACGCACCTCTATGGGCTCTGCAATATGGGAATATCTGTACATATGTCCCGCATTCTGTGGACAGCTGTCGTCAACCCTGAACACACTGGGGGTGCATATGTGTGGCTGTACCGTGGACACGGCTGTCAGTTATTTCGGATCTTCCGATCGTGTCTGGTTGACATTGCGTACGGAGGAATCTCTGGGGTCCTACTATGCACACCATTGTGCATATGTACAGTGTAGACCTTGTTGGACTGTGTCCATCTGGCTAGTGGGTTTGACCGCTGCTGTATGTTCCCCCATCGCGGATGTGTGGTTGCTACCCATATTATGTAGTGCTACGTTGACCAGGGTATTCTAAACTGAAACCGGATGGTGTAGATCCAATGATGCAGGCTAGGAGAAGCTTTAGGTCATCCTCCAATGTCCCATTAGGATATGTCCGCCACAGTATCGGCACACGGACACAACCAAAGAATGTAGATCCTATTAAAGCATTGACGGATGTTCTTCATAAGCGTGAACGCCATAGTGTCAGGATCCTGTGACTTTCCTACTTTACGTTGTTGGTGTGCCTTTAGTATGTGTTCCACAGGTCGGCCATGTGTTCCGCGGTATGGTAGCGAGTGATCCCCATTCACCTTCTAGCAGATTGGGTGCTGTGTATGCCGGTATCCGCACGGCGGTCTGACATCGTATGTGGAGTCTCTACTGTAGTCCCTATCTGTATTCCGTGTGTTGTGCCTTACCACAGCTGTGTGATTCCACCAGGTTTGCAGTCATGGGTGACATCTTGGCCGTACGATTGTCCATCCATGGGAACTGTCCAATGGACACTGGTATAGTGCTGTCCACATTTCACAGCTGCATTTAGCATTCTCCGGTGGGTGATTTGCATAATTAGTGCGGAGTAACGCATGTGCCATACCCACATCCCTCACACGGGGCGGAACAACGGATCATCTGCCAATCAACACCGAGACCCATGTCTGCATACCCACGATCCCATGGCTGCAGCCCTCGACAGTACCCGTTACACATCCTCCACGTGTTCGGGAATGGGATTTGAACGCACCTGTATGGACTGGACAATCTGGGGATTCCTGTGCATATCACCTGCAGTTCATGGTCAGTTGTCATTAACCTTGGACACGCTGGTGGTGCATATATGTAGCTGTGCCGTAGTGACGGCTGCTGCTTCATCTGGGTCTGCCGCTCCAAGCAGGTTGCATTGCGTAAGGATAATTTTTGGGTCCTACACTGGACACCAGTGTGCATATGTAAAGTGTAGAACATATTGGACTGTGTCCATCTGACCAGTGTGTTTGACTTCCGCTGCATGTCCAGCAGTCACGGATGTCTGTTTGAGTACCCATATTATGTAGTGCTACGTAAACCGGGTCTTCCGCCACCGACCCCATATGGTGTAGTTCCCATGATGCAGGCTAACAATTGCTTTCAGTAATCCGCAGATATCCCATTGGGACATTCCCGCCTCTGTATTGTAACATTAACATGAAGAAACCATGTATAACCTATTGATTCATTGCAGGATGTTCTTTATATGTGTGTACGCCATAGCCTTAACATCCTATACCCGTACTATTTGACGTTGTTGGTGTGCCATTATTATGTGTTCCGCAGGTCGGCCATTTGTTCCGCAGTATGGCAGCGAGTGATCACCATTCACTTGCTGGGAAAATGAATGCTGTGTACGCCGGTATTCGCACAGCGGTCTGACTTTGTATGTGGAGTCTCTACTGTAGTCCCTATCTGTATTCCCTGTGTTTCGCCTTACTACAGCTGTGTGATCCCAGCAGATTTGCTGTTATGGGTGCCATCTTGACCAAATGTTTGTCCGTCCATGGGGAATGGCTACTGGACACTGTTAGAGGGCTGTACACATATCACAGCTGCATTTCGCATTCTCCGGTGGATGATTTGCATTATTAGTGTGGAGTAACGAATGTGCTATACCCACATACCTCCCACGGGGCGGTACAACGGATTATCTGCCAATCGACACACAGCCCCATTTCTGCATACCCACGATCCCATGTCTGCAACCCTCGACGGTACCCATTGCACATCCTCCATGTGTGCGTGAACGTGATGTGGACGCACGTATATGGACTTGGCAACCTGGGGAGTTCGGTCCATATGTCCTGCATGTCATGGACACTTGTCATCAACCTTGAAAACGCTGGTGGTGCACATATGTGGCTGTGCCGTAGTCACGGCTATCAGGTCTTCTGGTTCTCTAGATTGCCGCCTGTTCACATTGCATTCGGATAATTTTTGGGTCCTACAATGGACACCAATGTGCATATGTCAAGTGTAGAACATATTGTACTGTGTCCATCTGGCCAGTGGGTATGACTGCTGCCGTATGTTCAGCAATCACGGATGTCTGTTTGAGTACCCATATTATGTAGTGCTACGTAAACCGGGTTATCCGCCACTCTACACAAATGTTGTAATTCCAACATTGCATGCTAACAATTGCTTTCACCAATCTGCAGATATCCCATTGGGACACTCCCGCCTCTGTATTGTCAACTTTACACGAACGAAACATGTAGATCCTATTAATTCATTGAAGGATGTTCTTTATATGTGGGTACGCCATAGCTTAACCATCCTATAACCATGCTAGTTCACGTTGTGGGCGTGCCATCAGTATGTGTTCCGCAGGTCGCACATTTGTTCCGCAGTATGCAAGCGAGTGATCCCCAGTCACTTGCCTGCAGGTTGAGAGCTGTGTACGCCGGTATTCACACGGCGGCCTGACATTCTATGTGGAGTGTCTGCTGTACTCCCTAAATGTGTTCCCTGTGTTCTGCCTTACTACAGCTGTGGGATTCCACCAGGTGTGCAGTTATGGGTGCCATCTTGGCCGTACATTTGTCCATCCATGGGAACTGCCTCATGGACACTGGTGTAGGGCTGTACACATGTCACAGATGTATTTAGCATTCTCAGGTAGATGATTTGATTGCATTATCAGTGCGGAGTTACGCATATGCCACACACACACACCGCACACGGGGCGGGACAACGGATCTTCTGCCAATCAAGTCCGACACCCATTTCTGCATACTCACGATCCCATGGCTGCAACCCCCGACAGTACCCATTGCACATCCTCCATGTGTGCAGGAATGGGATGTGGACACACATCTATGGACTGGACTATCTGGGGATTCCTGTGCATATGTCCTGCATTTCATGGACAGTTGTCACCAACCTTGAACACGCTGGTGGTGCATATATGTAGCTGTGCCGTAGTCATGCTGGTCACAGCATCTGGCTCTCCCGATCTCGGACGGTTGACATAGTGTCCGGATAGATTTTTGGGTCCTACAATGGACACAAATGTGCATATGTAAAATGTAGAACATGTTGGACTGTGTCCATGTGGCCAGTGATTGTGACCGCTGCTGTATATTCCCCATTCGAGGATGTCTGTTTGACTACACATATTATGTTGTGCTACGAAACCCATATTCTACTACGATTAACCAAAATGGTATTGCTGTACTGCTGCAGGTTGGTGACTGCTTCAAGTAATCCTCAGACAGCCCAGTAGGACATGTACGCCACTGTATTGTCAATATGACACAGCCAGGCCATGTGGACACGATTGCTTCATTGCTGGATGTACTTTATAAGCGGGAACGCCAGTGTTTCAACATCCTATGACCGTCCGAGTTGACGTTGTTGGTGTGCCATTGGTATGTGTTCCACTGGTCGCCCATGTGTTCCGCAGTATGGCAACGAGTGATCCCCATGTTGTTGCTGGCAGATCGAGTGCTGTGTACGCCAGTATTTGCACGGCCGTCTGGATTTCAATGGGGGGTGTCTACTGTAGTTTCCATCTGCATTTCCTGTGTTATGCCTTACTGCACCTGTGTGATTCCACCGGGCTTGCAAGTATGTGTGCCATCCTGGTCATAGGCATATCCATCTATGGGGTTTGCCTACTGGACACTGTTATAGCCTGTACACATTCCACACCTGCATTTAGCATTATCCGGTGGATGCTTTGCACCATTACTGGGGAGTAGGTCATGTGCTACACCCACACCCCTCCCACGGGGCGGAACAACGAATTATCTGCCAAACAACACCGAGCCCCATTTCTGCATACCCAAGATCCCATTGCTGCACCTATCGATAGTACCCATTACACATCCATCATGTGTGCGGGACTGGGATGTGGACGCACATGTATGGACACGGCGATCTGTGGATTTCTGCTCATATGTCCTACATTTCATAGATACTTGTCATCAACCTTAATCACACTGGCAGTGCATATGTCTAACTGTGCCGTAGTCACGGTTATCGCGTCATCTGGTGGTCGGAAACGGCTGGTCGGCGTTCTGTTAGAATGTATTTTTGGGTCCTACAATGGACACATATGTGCAAATGTAAAGGTAGATGTTGCTGGATTGTGTCCAACTGGCCAGTGGTTTCGACCGCTGCTGTATGTTGGCCAATCACGGATGTCTGTTTGACTACCCATTCTACGTGGTGCTACGTAAAACAGGTGTGTTAGAACTGTAAATAACCGATGTATATCCAAAGATGCAGGTTAGCAACTGGTTTACATAATTCTCAGACGTCCCAATAGGACATATCCATCACTGTACTGTCAACATAACACCACCGGAACATGTTGATCCCCTATGTATTCATTGAAGCATGTCTTCTTTATAGGTGGGAACGCCATAGCTTACATATCCTACTTGACATTGTTAGTGTGCCATTAGTATGTGTTCCACAGGTCGCCCATCTGTTCCGCTGTATGGTAGCGAGTGCTCCCCATTTTGTTGCTGGCAGATCGAGTGCTGTGTACGCCGGTATTCGCACGGCGGTCTGACTTGGTATGGGGAGTATCTACTGTACTCCCTATCTGTATTTCCTGTGTTATGCCTTACTGCAGCTGTGTAATTCCACCAGGTTTCCAGTTATGGGTGCCATCTTGGTCGTACACCTGTCCATCCATGGAATTGCCTACTGGACAGTAATATAGGGCTGTACACATTTCACACCTGCTTTTACCATTATCTGGTGGATGCTTTGCATCATTGGTGGGGAGTAAAGCACGGGCTATACCCACATCCCTCCCACGGGGCGGGACAACGGATTATCTGCCAAACAACACCGAGCCCCAATTTTGCATACCCAGGATCCCATGGCTGCAACCCTCCACGGTACCCATTACACATCCTTCATGTGTGTGGGACTGGGATGTGGACGCACTTATATGGACACGACAATCTGTGGATTTCTGTTCATATGTCCTGCATTTCAGGGACAGTTGTCATCAACCTTGAACACGCTGGTGGTGCATATGTAAAGCTGTGCCGTAGTCACGGCTGTACACCGTCTGGGTCGACCGCAGCTGTTTCATGTCTCAAATGGGTAAATTTTTGGAGTCCTACAATGGACACCGATGTGCATATGTAAAGTGTAGAACGTGTTGGACTGTCAACATCTGGCCAGTGGTTTTGACTGCTGCTGTATGTTCCCAATCGCGGATGTCTGTTTGACTACCCATATTATGTATTACTTGGCCTATCTATATCCACGTGCCAGTAAGCGTAAATACAGAAAACCTTTAGTCCTGGTCATCATCATAAAAGACATCCTTGAACATATATCAGGCCAAAACGGACAATGACAGAAACGATACACTCCACAGTCAAAACATACTAAGCTCTTTCACCCACTAACATGGGTCATCGTCAGAGTACGAAATACATTACACAGTCGTCCCTTATACACTTCCTTCAGAGTCAGTTTAAAGTCAATTAATCAATAAACCTGCTCATAGTTAAGTGGACAGTGCTCCATGTCGTGATGATAACGTGACATATACAAATCAGTGTTGCATACATTACTTAATGGAAACAATAATACAACAACAATGTGTTTATATAACTACAATATTGGTCAGTACAATCAGTATATTGACACGACACATATTTGATAATTGTTGTGAGTAAACCTTAGAATGTAGTGTGTTGATCATGGTATGAAATATCAATGTGTATAACTGTTGCATTACGATTCCAAAGCATGGAATCAATAAGTACAATTGAAGCATAATTTGCATAAATATGAATGTACATGAAAGTCACAATGTTACGTGTGAATATGACTGTATCATAACTATATCGATATGAAATGGAATGAACTGTAGTTGTTTACATCTTCTTTTCCGGTGACAAATCTATGTCCATGCGTCATATATACGGGCCGTCGGGCTGCTGTGTGTAGATGTATACATGTGAACCCCTCGTTTCATACCTTTCTTTCTTACTGTCTGTGGATTACCTGTGTACACATCAATTACCATGCCATACCTTTCCGCTGTACAGGTTCTGGCATGGTGTATGGCTGGTTGGCCCTCAATCTTGCTGTGTGTTACATTGACCAGTGTCTATCTGGCAATTCGCTGGCGTGTCATGTGTGACCTTCTTGCTTCTTTAGGGACCTGATCCCATAATTGTGACGTGCTTCCACTGGCCATATATCTGTCTGTCGTCTGGGATCTGTGTGTATCCAGTCCTTTCAGGACACTTTCTGTTGTCGTTCTTTTTTGTTTACATATATGAGTACTTTGGTATGTTGTGCTATGATTGTGTGTGGAGCCTTTCTCCGGGCCTCTGCTGACACTGGACATATATCCAGCTAGCGTAGCCCGGTCAACAAGTGTGAGCCAACTGGACGCAATTCGTACGGGGGCACCTTCTAACAAGTGGGTCGGGTTACTGATGCATACCGTCATCAATCCATACTACTAACACATACGTGATTCTATCCACATTCTATGTTTGTCTCATCACATAGCGTGTGTTTCTCAGTATTTCTAACGGTACTTTACATGGCATTGCCTGATTCCATACTTTCAGAGGCTGACATTTATGACACATGTCTGGTTGACGTGGAGGACACATCCTTAACCCGCCCTGCTTCGAGGGGATCACACACGCACACGCGCACGTGCATTTCCTAATTGTGGTTTACGCGCATGCGCACATGCATATCCGTATTCTCTCTCCATATATTTACTGGCCCTGTGTGGTTACTTGGTCTGTGTTAGTTGTGACTATTCCGGTAACATATCTCTGATCCGGTTGACGGACGTGTGCGGAACGCACATACACCTTTATACCTGTAACAGTCTTTGCAGCATGGACGCATTACGTACACGTTCACATTTATATGTTCCATAGTCGTAATTCAAACAGGACTGCATTCACGTTTGCCGGTTACTGTGACCACTACACGTTAGCTGTTCGGTGTCATTAATATGCATACCCATGGTACTTAGCTACATTTACATATCCCCCCACCCCCACCCCCCCGCACTCACGCACGTCACTGGCATCGCTTCTCTTGGTGGGAAAGGTGCGGTACTACATGTTAAACATTCCTTATTCCCTCCCGTTCATGGCCCAGGATGCATATGTCTTGACCGCAGGGATGTTCAGATCACAGGGGCTTATATCCCCAACGCATACAGGCCTTCGATTGTCAGGGTGTCCCTGTGGTGCTTTGGGTTTGGTCTTGTCGGCCCAGTGTACGGAACTGCCCTGACCGTGTACGAATGTTAGATGAGTCACATGGACACGGTTTGTCCGTGTCTATGATACCATGTCCCCCCCCCATAATTCCTAACCATGTGCGCTGATTGGCCGGCGTACCCGTTGTCGATGTTGTTATAGTAATTGAACACGGTCTGGTCGAACGGACCTATTTCCATTAGTAACCCTCGGTATTCATGACCCCCCCATAATTCCTAACCGTGTGCGCTGATTGGCCGGCGTACCCGTTGTCGATGTTGTTATAGTAATTGAACACGGTCTGGTCGAACAGACCTATTTCCATTAGTAACCCTCGGTATTCATGACCTGTCTCGCCATATTACATGGGTTTAACATTGCGTGATGGCTTTCACTGAGCCACGGACATGTCCGTTGCTTAGTTTGTGCCAGTCCCGCTCTGCTACACACATTTAACATGGCGGAACAGGTTGAGCATCTCAGCAACGGGGACATCGGCCTCTCCGTCGCTGTTTAGTATTGAATCGCTATGTTGACTTTGTTTCACAGAGAGAGACAGTGTCGACATTGGTAACGGACATCTCGCAGTACGTCCACACCGCCGCTGGTGGCGTATGTCTGCTAGGGCGGACAGGCATTATGCTGTGCCATTATGTCTGGGGAATATATGGTTTCTTGCCATAGATGATATGTCATACTAGCAATGACCCACGTCTGGGAGTGGGTACTGCTGTATTTACCCACGGCAAGAGTGGCCTTAGGTCACGTGGTGCCCTAGGCAGAAGTACTCCATGATGCCACCGCCACATCACCCGCTACCCCCGTCCTGGTCTACCTACACAAAATAAAGGCTTGAAAGGTGCCCCGAGTGGAGCGGCGCCCTAGGAGGCTGCCTAGCTGGCCTATGCATAAGGCCACATATGTGTGGGGTCCCTCGGGCGTCGGACTCGGGAACGCACCACGTCTGCCGTGAGTATATCTAACATTACCCACATCCATGCGTGGTTTATTGCTATGATGTTCCACACCTGTGTTTGGACAACCTACAATAGCTTCTGCTATTGGCATGCAATGCTGTGGGTGGTGCCGGTTACCATACATATACCTTTCTCAAAAGCCGAATTTACAGTTCTGAACACTACTGTGGTCTCCTTTGAGGCCCCTGAGCCAGTGCTAAACATTACTCAAACCGCTGAATGACGTACATATGCCTTCCACCAGCACCTACAGGACTGCATGGATCAGGCAATCCCATACAAAACTGAGACTGTTTGTAACAAAGCCAAGCATCCAGTCTGGTGGACCCCAGCCATGAACAAGCTCTAGAATGACTGGAGGTAGCTACTACAAGATAGAGTGGAATACTTGTAAGGTAAGACACCCTTGCTCATTGTATGTGAAGAACTACAGGCTGTCAGGAAATCATCCAGGGGACGTTCAACAGAGGAATCAACAAGAACTCGACAGACAATCATAAGGCCTTCCTTAGCTATGTTGGACACCTGGGAGGACACTCCCAGATATGCTCACACTGGGTTCAGAATGATGTGAGGATGACTGAACCTACACGCATTGCCAACATAATGGCCGACAGGTTCGGTGCTAACTTCTCCCCCCCTCACCCCCACATGGAGAGATATCTATACCGGAGGATTGTAGATCCTGGAACTTCTGTGACACACAGGTGGGAAATGCTCTCTCCAAGGCAGTAAACACAGCATCCATGGGACCAGATGGTGTCCCAGCTGTGTACTCCATTAACTCAATGGGGAATTAAACCCACAGTTAGGACAGCCGTTTAACCGTAGCCTCACCTCAGGATACGTACCCAAGTAATGGCACAAGGCGACTGTAGTCCCACTTCACAAGGACAAGATTGAAGTGCTTAATAACACCATTACACATGACCTAGCCTTCCAGCAGTGGGAAAAACTTTTTTTCAAGCAATTTTCTATAGCTGAGGATAGGGCTAGGAAAGCTTTTGAGTGCAAAATAAGGAAATTTCAGAGGGACAAAGAACAGTATAGTAGACATGTATGTTATAAATGAACTAGTGTGAAGCCAGATGACAAATTAGATTCAGTGAATAGAGATTTGGAATATGACAGTACAAATAGGCACATTAATCAGGATTTTCATCCTCTCCCAAGGAAGGGCTATCAAAGGACCTGGCAAAAAGGAGGGAAATGGAAGGAAAAATATTAAGTGATACAGAATCTATTAGTAATCCTGTTATTTGTTTGGATCCTACATCCAGCATTACAGTTACGGATAATATTGTTAGTGAATGCAACAATTTCAAGATTTACAACTATAGTAATATACATCTCAATACTGCTCATTTTAGTTTGTTATCTAAAGGGCTGAAATTTATACCGACTCCACCCTTTCAGGTAGTGAACACTATTTTTGACCTTAAGAAATATATCAGATAATTAAATCTTTCAGTTATGTTTGATAAGGTAGATAATACTGAACAGAACAGGGCTGTAAGCTTGAGAAAGAAAAGCCAATTCATGCCGTACAATAATCCAGTTATATCTACATTTGAAAATAAGGTCATTAAAGATATATATAAATTTAATAATAAAAATAAAAGAAATAAATCAGTTCAAAGTTATTCCAATTTAACCAAGGAGGAAGCCTGTATACTGAATGATTTATGTATGGATCGAAGTTACAGGTTAATGAAACCTGACAAGGGGGGCGGCATTGTGATTTATGATTCTACTATATATAGTGCGAAGATTCATAATATATTACATTCATCTGGTAATTATGAACTTTCTTCTTTGAATGAACTAAATATCTCTTACAGAAGAATTGACACATTCCTTGAGGACTATAGGTTAGAACATAGAATCACTGAGGAACAGTATGAATATATGAAGGTGGATTTTCCCACTATGGCCACCATAGTGGGGATCCCTAAAGTTCACAAAGACCATTTGGACCCACCGTTTCGACCTATCATTTCTGGCAGTAAAGCCAAGACCTTTCCTATTGGTAAATTCATTGACACCACCCTCAAATTTATATATGATAAGGTGAGACATCTAGTTAAAGACTCATGGGAATTTCTACGTAATTTCCCTATCAACACAGCTGAGGACAACTTAATATTCAGTTCCATTGATGTCATTGACTTATTCAGTAGTATACCAATAGAGGAAGGACTGGAGGCCTTTACAAGGAGCCTTATGAAACATACTAGTTTTAGTTGGGACAAAATCACCCTTCTGGTAGATTTAATGAGTATCGTCTTAGAATACAATTTTATATTCTATGAAGGAGAAATTTTCAGACAGACCAGCGGAGTTGCTATGGGCACCGCATGCGCCCCAATCTTTGCCAACTTAGTTATGTTGGATTGGGAAGAGAATTACATCTTTAACAGCCCCCACGTTGACAAGATAGTTTATTTCTCCCGGTTCTTAGACGATATATACATTCTCTGGAAGGGTGATACTATCACATTTGAGAATTTTATGTCCAACTTAAATTCGAGTAGTGACTTCTTAAAATTTACTTTCACATACAATGATTATGGGGTACCTTATTTAGACACCTTTGTTTCCAAAGACACAAAAGGTTTTAAATCTACTATTTATAGGAAGATGACGTTCTCTAACTCATACTTAGACTTCAATAGTTACCATCCTTACAAACTGAAAAGAAACATCTTTAAGGGTCAATGCATACGGGCCATAAGAATGACCTCTAATTTTGAAGACTTAGTCAATGAATTGAATTTTATATTTGATCTATTTAAGGAAAGAGGTTATGATGAGTTAATGTTGAATGATATCATTAAATACACCTTGGGACAACGTGAACAGAGATATATACCTTTATTGGGGACAGTGAACAGGCCAATAACTAATGTAGGAACTGAAGACAAAAGTAATTCTATTATTAAAAGCAATAAGTGCTTAGATACTATTTCTATGAACGGTATTCGATCATACTGCAATTCCCTTGTTATTGAATATGGTCCATGTAGTCAGTCTATTAGAAATATAGTGGTTAATAATTGGCACATCTTAACTTCTGCAAAGGACATAATTGACAGAGTAGGGACCCAACCACACTTTGTATTTAGAATGGGCAAAAATTTAAAACACATTTTGGACAGGAATCCGTTATTTGCTATTCAAAACGGAATCAGCACCTCCAAATGTGGCACATGTCATCAGTGCCCTTATATTTTTGAGCTGGACACAATATGTCTGAATAACATAAATCATACTAGGTTACACTTAATAAAAGGAAATTGTAGGTCTACAATGTTGGTATATATTGCAATTTGTACGTCCTGTCAGTATTTCTATATTGGAAAAACAGAGAGACAGTTGAGACAAAGAATTTATACCCACTTGTATTCTATAAGGAAGAAAGACACTAAAAATGCCTTATTCAGACATATTACAAATTTTGGTAGTGATCACAATTTTAAGTTTGGGATCCTGGAATTGATTAAAAACAACCCTAGAGGTGGTAATATTAAGAATCACCTCTTATACCGTGAATTGTGGTGGCAAGTATATACTGATGCCACCACAGCACCAGGATTAAATGATTACATCTCAATTAAACCCCTACTTTCTATGGACTGATATTATTTTTCAGGATGTATTTTTTGTATTTTTGTAGTATTATGTTATGATTTAGGTAAGGATTGTTAAGGTCTATTTTTATTTTAATATATCACACACATCATTGCACCTTTACACATAAATCGTTATATATTTTTAATGGATCTGTAATATTTTTAAATGATCCTGAATGTCTTTTTAAATGAATGTCTTTTTAAATGAATTACTTTTTTAATGATGTAATTAATTGTAATTAGCCAATTTTGGCGCCTTTACTTGTATTTAAACAGTTGACTTTTTTTCAACGTTGTTCTGATGAAGCTTGCCTTTTGCAAGTGAAAGCGCTAAACCACTGTTATTAAATGAAGTTACGTTTATTTTATTTTTTGGAAATTATTGGAGTGCTGCTTGATTTAAGCTGTTGGCTGAGAGTGGAGGCAGTAAGCGAGTTGTATTGGCTGCCACTTGTACACTTCACAAGGATGGTGCATCCACTGACCCTGGTAATTACCATCCCATTAGCTTGACAAGCCTTATCTGCGAAGCCATGGTGAAGGATCATGATGGAAGTCGTACATAATGACATAGAGGACTTGCATACCTTGGATCCAACCCAGTTTTGCTTGGTCAAATACAGATCATGCCTTTTAAACGTGTCTGACTTTTTAGGATCAGTCACCAAGGCCATTGATGAGGGCAAAGCAGTCCATACAGCCTACCTACACCTGGCAAAGGCCTTCAGCAAAATACCACACTCAGGTATCATTGATAAACCCGTCTGCTTGAATGTAAATACATCCTTCGCCAGAGGGGTTGCAAACTGGCTAAGTGACAGAACCCACACAGTCATAGTTGCTGGCGCCATGTCATACTCACAGCCGGTCACAGGTGTTGTCCCACGGGGCTCAGTCCTGGGTCCACTATTTTTCCACATCTACATTTCAAATGTACAAGCAAACACAGGGGGGTTATGGCTGACAATGTTTTCAGATGACTGCAAACCGGGTGCCATATTCGGACACACATCTGACACACATATCCTTCAGAAGGGCCTCACAGCTATGGATAACTGGTGCCAGACACATGGCCTACAGCTAAATGCCGGGAAATGCATAGTCATACCCTTCGGGAAGAACGAGGTTACCCCTAGCTACCATATAGGTGGCAATCCACTGAGCACAGAGGGAGTTACCAGGGATCTGGGGACCCGTGTTGTCGGTGACTGTTTGTTCGACACACACGTTGCTAATGTAGTTAGATAGACCTTCTACATTGCCCACCTGATCATGAAGGGATTCACATCTAGATCAGGGGAGGTCATTGTCCCCTTGTACTCATCACTCATTACACCTATGATTGAGTACAATGCCCCGTTCAGAATGTATCTGACCCGACACCTGCAGCAGCTGGAAAGGCCACAACAGTTCATCCACAAACGGATGCAGGGTCTCAGGAATATATGTTATGCTGACCGACTGAAAGGGTTCCATCCCTATTCCGTCGCATACCACTTGCCCAGAGGTGACCTGTGCCTGGCATCCAAGGCCAGGTCGAACCCGGATTTGATGACTATGCTTCACCTACAGAATCTAGATCCCTCAGAATCACAAGGGCAGGTGACGTACACCTTGGCACTGTCATTAATAGAACGTGCTGGTGGGACAGATTCATCAGCCAGACACTCACTATGCTGTGGAACAACATCCCAGTACATGTGAGACAGAGCACCTGGCTGGCCTTGTTTTAGTATTTTGACAAGGATGTCTGAATTGCTTTATTCAACTAACCTTGTAAATGAATATTTACTTTACCACATTTTTAATCTTTACATTCCATTGATATATTTTACATTAGTCATAATCATAGTGTTTATGTCTATATATTAAGGTTCATTTATATTACTAGGTGTCTCTAGTTCTTTTAATATATTGGCACAATCCGTAGAACATATATATGTAACTTATACACTCAGACACTTGGAAAACATTATGTTGGTTCTTCTTTCATATTGATACATATATTTTTATTTTCGTGGAAGAATATACATTTTGAAGCAATGTCTGATTTACTCACTGTGTGCAATCTGTAACCCGAGTAGACTTTTTAGCTTGTTCGCCTTTAAGGCATTTAATTAATACTTAGCACATCTTATTTACTGCCCAATTAAGGGTTTCAAATGTAGTAGGTTGAACTGCATTGTATGTATTCTGAAGCAGTCTGCTTATGAAGCAGACGAAAAGCACTGCAATAAACTATGATGACTGCATTTAATTCCTGGGGGGCTCTGAGTGGTCACCGACCGTTTCTACAGTACCTCATTTTTGCTTTGGACTTTCTCATCTGGGTCTCTGTGTTATTTGTATGGGGAATGTCAAGTGTGGTCCCTATGTGTATTACCTGTGTAATGCCTTACTGCGGCAGTGTAATTCCACCGGGTTTGCAGTTATGGGTGCCATCTTGTTCATACGCTCGTCCATCCATGCGAATTGCCTACTGGACACTGGTATAGGGCTGTACACATTTCACGGCTGCATTTAGCATTCTCCGGTGGATGCTTTGCATTATTAGTAGGGAGTTAGGCAGGTACTACGCCCAGATCCCTCCCACGGGGCGGGACAAAGGATTACCTGCGAAACAACACCGAGCCCAGTTTCTACATACCCAGGATCCCTTGACTGCAACAGTCGACAGTACCCATTACACATCCTTCATGTGTGCAGGACTGTGATGTGGACGCACTTCTATGGACTCGGTACCCTGGGTATTTCTGTGCATATGTGCTGCATTTCATGGACAGCTATCATCAACATTAAACACGCTTGTGGTGCATATGTGTGGCTGTGACGTGGTCACGACAATGAGTTCAGTTAGGTGATGACGGAAGCTGGCAGGCATTCCATGAATACATTTTTGGGTCCTACAATGGACACCACTGTGCATATGTAAAGTGTAGAGCTTGTCGGACTGTGTCCTTGTGGCCAGTGGGTTTGACTGATGCTGTGTGTTCAACAATCGTGGATGTCTGCTTGACTACCCATAGTGTGTAGTGCTACGGGAACCATGTTTTCCGAGACCAGAACCCAATGGTGTACATCCAATGTTGCAGGTTAACAACCGCTTTAATTAATCCCCAGAGGTCACGGTTGGGAAGTATCGCCACTTTATTGTCGGAACAACACCTCCAGACTGGGTAAATCATGGGAACTTTAGCCCGGTCTTACCGGCCATTTGCAAGTGTACTTAGCAGACACGTGTCAATACATGTATGATAATACATATTGTCATGCCGACGGTAATCTATGTTATTTGGACAATGGCTTCTGCTATTGGCATCCGTTGCTGTGAGTGTTGCCGGTTACCATACACATTGCTTGCTCAGAGGCAGACTTCCCAATTCTGAACACTACTGTGGTCTCCTTTAGGGACCCTGAGCCAGTGGTCGACAGTACTGCAGCCACTGCATCACTCACATATGCCGTCTACCAGTACCTACAGGACTGCATGAACCAGGCATTCCCTTACCCAACTGTGGTTCATTGTACCAATGCCAAGCATCCAGTGTGGTGTACCCCAGCCATACACAAGCTGTACAACAAGAGGGGGTGGCTACTACAAGGCGGAGCAGACACCTTGTGAGGTATGACACCCTTGGTCATTATGTGTGTAGAGCTACACGCTGTCATGACATGGTCCAGGGCACGTTGCACAGATATACCTACATGGACCTGGCTGACAATCATACCACCTTCATTTGCTATGCTCAACACCTGGGAGGTCACTCCCACATATGCTCTGACTGGGTTCACGATGATGTGGAGTTTACTCAACATACACACATTGGCAAAATACGGGCTGACAAGTTCGGCGAGGACATCTCCACAGCCTTCCCCCCACATGAAGAGATGTCTGTACCAGCGGTTTGTGGTCCCCAAATGTTCTGTGACACATGGGTGGGACATGCTCTCTCCAGGGTAGTGAACATAGCATCCATGAGACCAGCTGGTGACCCGACTGTGTACTCCACTATCTCATTGAGGAATTAGACCCACAGTTAGGACAGCTGTTTCTTTGTAGCCTCACCTCAGGTAACATACCCAGGTTGTGTTGCACGGCAACTATAGTCCCACGTCACAGGGCCAATGCCTCCACTCACCCTGGTTATTACTGTCCCATTACCATGAGGAGACCTATCTGCAAAGACATGTGGAGGGATCATACTGCGGCTCGTAGATGAAGGCATAGGGGACCTGCATACTTTGCATCCAACATGGTTTGGCTTGTTCAGGGGCGGTTCATGCCTTTAAAGCATGGTTGACGTTTTCGGGACAGTGACCAAGCCCATTGATGGGGTTCTTGCAGTCCATACAGCCTACCTCGACCTGGCAAAGGCCTTCAACACATTACCCCCCTCAGGTATCGTTGATAAACCCATTGGCTGGGATGTGAACATGTACATCACAGGATGTGTTGTAAACTGGCTATGTGACACAACCCACGCGGTCATAGTTGCTGGCAGCATGTCAGACCTACTGCCTGTCGCAAGCGGTGTCCCATGGGGCCCTTCCCTGGGTCCACTCCTCTCATACATCTACATTTCCACAGTACAGGCACACACAGGGGTGTTATGGGCAACATTGTTTGTAAATGACTGCAAAACAGGTGCCATAGTGGGACGGACATCTGACACAGATATCCTTCAAAGGGGCCTCCCAGATATGCATATCTCCTGTCAGGGACATGTCCCACAGCTAAATGCAAAGTAATGCAACATCATACCTGTCGAGGAGTACTAGGTCACCCCTGTCCAGCATATCGGTGCCTGTCCACTGAGCGCAGGGGTGATTACCAGGGATCAGGGGACAGAGTTTGTCGGTCACCATTCGTTCAACACACACGTTGCTATCGTGGTTCAGTGGGACTTGTACATTGCCCACCTGTTTGTGCAGGGATTCACATCTACATCAGGGTAGGTCATTGTCTCCTTTTACCCATTACGTGTTACACCTATGATTGACTACATTGCCCCATTCAGAGGGTATCTGACCCAACACCTACAGCAGCTGGGAAGGCCTCATAGGTTAATTGTCATACAGATGCAGGGTGACATGGATTTGTGTAATGCTGCCCCACTTGTAGGACCCCTGCCCCATTCAGTCACATACCTGTTGTTTAGTGTTGACCTGTGCCTGACATACGAGGCCATGTCAACCCATATGTCATGTCTATGCTTCACCTACTGTATCTGCATCCCTCAGAACCACGAGGGCAGGTGACATGAACCTTGTCACGGTCATTAATGGGATGTGTTGGTGTGACACATACGTCACCCTGACACTCACAATGTTGTGGATCTACATCACAGTACATGTGAGACAGAGATCCTTCCTAGCCTTGTTCGGGGGTATGTTGTCCATTGGATGGGGGATTGCAGATATAGGCCGGGGATTACATCATTATCACTGCTTGACAGAGGTACAGCAATATCATAAGTATTTTATCTCCGGCACAGAAGGTTGCCAAAGTAATCCTAACTATGGTGTAGGGTTATGGCTGAACATGGGTCGATGGCCTACCCTGTACCTACGGACATATGAACCTATATTCATAGTTTGTCCCATTTACACTTGTCTATCCCCTATCCTCTTTCTCATGTGTATATTTCTGTGGCACGTGAGTGTCCTCTGTATTACTTGCAGGTATGCTGTCTACAGTGTACATACATCACGGTTGATGACAGTGTATCTGTGTCCCTAACACTGTGATACCGAGGACTACCACACATCCTTCACAACATTACATGGATATGTCCATTCCATTCTTCTTTGGCCTATGGGGGGGGGTGTTAAGGCAACAATTACACAAGTCCCTGTTTGTGCATGCTTCATGTTGGTGTTTGACCAGCCTCCGTTGCAGTCGTGTGTTGGACGGTAGTGTTTCTGTGTGTTTGGCATGTGTTGTTATTGCCGGTACATCTGTGGGAGTTGTGGTTGGCACATGTTCCTCTTTGCAGGGACACCCATCCTGGGGTTTGTGTCATGCATCTGCACTTGGCACGTGCCATATGTCCTGTACTATTCCCACAGTCATGTATGCCTTCATGCACTACTACTGCGTGTTACTGGCTGTTTGTATGTGGTACACATGGTGATTGTGGTGGTTGCCTTGACCTATTCCCATGCTAGAACATACACATCTGTCAATTACGTTGTTTAGATCAAACTGTAACACTCATTAGTCTTTTCAAAATGACAGTCAATAACACAGGAAGCTCAGATTAACAACATTTTAATACTGTGCACTAGGAGGCAAATAACTATGCAGTACAAGTGTAGAGTTTTGTCTGACTATATACCAGAAACAGCTGTATGAGTATTGTGTTTACAATCATCTTTTGCCCACCTTAATGATGTGGTCGGTCACAGGGCATTTACATCACTATAGTCCACAATATTGTATTCCTACAACAGTGCTAAGGTAATGCTTATTAAATGTTTTACCATGAGGATAGCACAGCCTTGCGAGCCACATAGTGTATTAGACTGTCCTTCTGTAAATTCCGCTCAAGGTTCCAAGACTGTTCAGATACGATCGACACTTCATATCCTACTATGTTCCTTTGTCTCTCTGGTGAGCAGCTGTACTCTGTCTTAGATGGAGCTCACAAGGCCATCCTCCTCAGTGGAAGGATGACAAATATACCTGTACATACATTTATTATTCTCTAACCCAGCAGATGACTAATGCTGAATGACATACGCCTGCTGCACTGGTTACTGCCAGGGTCAGGGTTCGATCACACTGCAGCTACACTGCAGGCAATTACATGCATGATAAGTTCTACTGCCATATTGTAAATTAGAATAATATGCATTATACACTATTTGCTTCTAAACTAGCACGTCATATATATGTTTAAAGATATATTTTGCTAACATTCTCCCTCCTTTGATTGCTTCTATTCTATCTGGAAACATATACAACATTGTTTCATTCCCTAGCCTCTTCCTCTCTGGACCGTTTCACTAGGCAAGTCATTTGTTGTACATTTCAGAAAGGATTTCATTTTGTATTGACAAATACCACTACAGGTCTTGATACATAGTCTCGGGTACAGATACGTCGACAAAGTCCCTGACTAATACTTTCATGCAAAGTATCCCGCAACAGACACATGCTCCCAATATGAGAAGAACAACACAAATGGCAATCAAGATATTCAGTATGGCTGAACCCCATCCACCAAATGGTTTGTGGAAATGGTTCGTCAGTGGGTTTGGGCCTGGTTCCGCCATGGCTGACACCTGCTGTATTACCTCTAGGTGGGCATTGATATTGGGCTTATTAAGTGGTACTTAGACACAACGGTCTTCTTTGATAAGCGCCAAGACGCATTCAGTTCTCGCCGCCAGGGTGCAGTCGTGCACTATTACATTTTGTGACACAACAGTTCTCATTGCATCCAGTTCATCAGTCACAAGTTCAAGAGCGGAAAGTCACATTGCTCATTCCTCCGACAGGTTTTGACAACGTCCTCTGTTCCCTGATTGATTTCACTACTCCACAAGCTGGGATTGTTCTAGCCCAAGATATAACGCTGTCACTCAAGTCCATATGAGTCAATATTCCTTTATCTCTTGCAGAAGAATGATTTTTCAGAACAGCTTCCATTTCACTCACTGAATTAGTAGTTATCTCGACTGTGTTCCCAGTTCTTCGAACTATATGTCTTACAGTTCGTTTCGTACCCAGAGGCAATTGTACAGTATGTCATATGACTGGAGCCAGAAAACCCAAAAAACAACTGCCGGACCAATTCTCAGGTAACCATTGATATGCTTTTTTCCCCCCAAACATAATAACAATATTATACTTTACTACTGATGCGGGTTAACTCTGCATGTAACATTTTCCGGTCTATGACAGAGGACTGTTTATACAATTCAGGATGTTTCTGCACATCTTTCAACATTGTTCTCATGAAGCTTCAATACACATCATGAATGGTGCTACAACTAGTAGTGTGATCTTTGGCTGTTATATGTCATTTGTAAGACACAGTTATGTTACAATTACTCCCACCAACTTGAACTGTATCATGTTTATGAAAACAGACAATTCCTTTTTGTGTAACAGGTAAGTACAGTGCCATTTGGTCCTGTGATCTCACAGAACCTGTATCAAAGTGTAAATATTCACAAGTCTCAATCTATCCCCAAGGGGACAACATACATCGGAAGTCCTCCATATGATGTAGGTATGGCAGTACAAACACAGCAATTTGAAATGTTCATAGTCTGTACATGCACACGTGTCATGCCCAGGTATGTGTTGTAGTTTGGATGCCACTCTGTGGCCAGTTCATCACGTATCACTATTTCTATCTGTGTAGTTATATGCAGGTAAGGTCCCAGCAAATGTAAAGTCACCACAGACATGGCTAATAGGTGTATGATCAGTACGACAGTAAACCAAATGTCTTTGGGGTTGCTTTGTATTGTTATACAGTCTGGCCCGGGTGATTCTGTCTCTATGGTATATTGGCTACAACATGTAAATCAGACTTCATATCCTTTACCGGTTTGAATAAGGTGAGGTGAACCCAGGACGACCTCTCCGCAAACATTACTGCAGTAGGCGTTGCCAACAGTACCTGGTACCGACCTTCCCACGTTCGACTCGGAAAGTTACTTTTCTGGATAACAGTGAAATACACACAGGATACTGGAGTCAGCTATGCGTCCGACTTCGCTTGCTCTTTATCTGTAAAAGAGTTTAACTGCAAAACAGTGTTATTGGTTGACAATCCTCTCATGTAACTTGCTAATGAGCCATCGGCCTCCAGCTCTGCAGGCATGACAGCTTTCCACTGTGGCACATGATATGCCATTCCAAATACTACTCCGAACGGGGGTCAAACACTTTACATTTGGAACTGTTGTCATGCTCAGCAATGCTACAGGTAGACAGCAAATGCAACTCGTCTGGGTGTCACCCATCAACCTCCTCAACTTATTTCTCGGGATCCCAGTGTACCTCGCCACCAGTCATGATGACTGTGGGTTGTACATGCAAATGTTTATTCATGGAAATACCAAATAATCCCCCAGGTTGCTGGATTGTCTGGTTCACAAAATGTGTTCTATTGTCACTGTAGCTTCTTTACAGTATGCCAGATCTAGGGATACTTTATTTTACTGGGACCTTTGCCACTGCTGCTGCATCCGGATTCCTGGTTGGGAATGCTTCTACCCATTTTGATAATATATCTATAATCACTAAACAGTATTTCTTCCCTTCACATTTATTCAGCTGTATACACTCCAAACAAATAGTATGGAACGGTTATGGTGGTGTAGGTAAACCCACTCCCTTCGGTTTAAATGCTCCCTGTGCATGATGTTTACTGCAAATATGACACGCTGCTCATGATGTTTGTATGTGGTTCCTAATTCCGTATGTTAGGGATATTCTGTTAACCAACTGTACCATCCCCCCTGTTGACACATGGCTCTACCCATGGCTCAACACAGCCGCATATCTGAATACATTAGACGTTAATATTGGCTTTCTCACTGTGGATATGTACAGTCCGTCTTCAAGGATTGCTCCTCGTCATACCCACGTCTGCTTTTCTGCTTTCGTAGTTCATGTTTGCATTGTTTGTAACATTTCTACATCTATAATGTCTGAGGATTGTCATTCCTCATTCAAAAAGACACTTTCCGACTGTGAGGCTGCTTGTTTTGCAGCTGCATCAGCTCGTGCCTTACGTTTCCTAATCGTATCCTGTTGCTTTGTATGAGCTGCACATTTGCAATTAGCTACTTTAGTGGGTAACTGACTCGAATCTAATGCATTCAAGGTAAATTGCGCATGATTTATCGGTTTACCGGTGGATGTTATCATTCCCCTATTCTTCCACTGCTGCTCATAAACATGCACTGTAGAGACAACATACTGACTATTGGTATGAATGTCCACACATCAGGTTTTCCGCTAGAGTACAAGCACGTGTTAAAGCTATTGATTCTGCTGCTTGAGCAGACACGTTATGCTGCAGGGGTTGGGCTTCTACAATCTCATTGTCAATAACTACTGCATAACCTACTTGATTCTTTCCTGTTGGACTCTTTCTACATGATCCGTACACATAAACTGTCACCTCTGCATCATCTATGAGTATATCAGTGATATCCTGTCTGTGTGGAGTTATTTCGTCCATTTCATATAGGCAACTGTGTGGTGTGCCATACACAGGTGTTGGACGTGACGTTGATAGGTTTAATGTTGTACAACGTTCAATCACCATATGAGGTTGACTCAGGGGTATGGTCAAACAAGAAAGATGTCTAGCACGGGTCAGGAATGCTATTTTCTCTTGCAGCAGAATGATCACAACTGCATGGGACACTCTCACAGTGAGAGGGTGGAATAATAACATTGAGGCCGAGGCCTGTACTGCCATGGGTGCTGCAACAACTGCCTGTACACAATGTGGCACTGACCATGCCACTGTGTCCAACTGCGATGAGTAGTAAGCTATGGGGCGTTGCTTACGTCCATGCTGTTGCGTCAAGACTGACGTCATATATCCCTGCTTACAATCTACAGTCTGACAACATCTCTTATGATTATTCGGGAGACCTAAAACAGATGTTGAAGCTATCAATCATTTTAGTCTGCAGAAAGCTGTTTCTGCTACTGGAATCCTGTGTAGTATATGTTGTGCTGCCATCGGTGTATTAAAGATTAAAGCAGACAATAGAGCAGATTCCAAAGCATTGTTTGGTAACCAGCTTCGACAAAGGTTAGTCGGCCCAGGAAGGACATCATTCCCTTCTTGGTAGTTGGCTTGGGTGCTTGTGAAATTGCTGCCTTCCGATCGTCATGTAATGTTCTACCCTCCTTGGATACCACATATCCCAGGTACTTGACCTGTATTCTCTGTAGTTGCAATTTATGCTTGCTTAATTTATGTCCCTGTTCTGCTGAATATTTCAATAATGCTATGGTATCTTCCCTACATTGCTGCTGGGTAGGGGCCGCAAGCAGAATATCATCCACATAAAGTAGAACTTGACTGGCCCCGGGTGGAGTAAACACCGGAATGTTGCTAGCCATCTCCTGTGTGTATATCGTTGGACTTTCACAGTATCCCTGCGATAGCCGGGTATGGCTGTATCTCTTACCCTGAGAATGTAAATGCGAAACAATACGGACTATCTGCATGTATAGGTATTGAAAAGGAAGCATAGCTTAGATGTACCGCGGTAAGATACTTCTGTGGCGGGTTCATAGCATTCATTGTAGTGTGTGGGTCTGGCACCATCGGTACCCTAGGTGTTATTACATGATTTACAGCTTGTAAATCCTGTACCATCCGCCATTCCCCCTTTGCTTTTCTCTCAGAAGATACAGGGGTATTGCATGGTGAATACTGATTACTTTGTAGATGGGGAATTCCCTCTGTGACTTTCCAGATATCTTCTGGTGTCCACAGTCTATACACTAAGGGAGTTGGGTCCTGGCCTTCCTGTCCTGCATGAGGGTTCGGTACTTCAATTAATTGACAAATATCCTCACTCTGTTCTAGTGACTCTCTTCTTCCTTGACTGTCCCTAGGTATTTTACGTGTTCGGGATGTGGTTTCAATAGCTTCTCTTACATTTGGTCGTTGTGATACCTCTGTTGCCACAGGATAACGTGGGGGGGACTAGCCTGCCCTCCCGCTTCATATCCTGGATGTGGTATCGGAGGTGGTGGAGGGGGGGGGTGCTGTCGCTACTACTGTATTATTATCTTCTTTGTGTACGTATGATGCTTTCGCATTTTTAGTGTTCTGTTCCCTTCGGTTTACTACCTCAATCCACCTATGTACTTGACGGATCCCCAATTGTCGCTGTTTTTTCGCCTGCACATCTTATGGTTGCCACCTTTTCAGATGCACAAAGTGGGACATTAGTGTTAGGGACGTGTCATTTTGCAGGGCAAAACATACCCACAGCCAGTACAAAGGACAGCAATTCACTTTTTGCCAGGAGAGCAACCTATTCTTGTAGCATTTGAGTTGCTTATTCTGCTTATTATGATATTTTGGTGTTTCAGATACGAAATAACTGTTTTATGCTACCATTAAAGAAGATATATGAAATATTTTTGTCCTACCATATCAGGACATTTGCCATTTGTTCAGTTTGTTTGCAGGACACAAGTGGCCAAAGAGGGACTGTCCCTCACACAGTGGGACAGGTGGTTACCCTAGAACACCTGCATCACATTTTCAGTGGTTCCAATGTTTCAGTAACGATAGTTTGTGTAATATACCATCTATGTCATATTTATTGCACCATTTTGCAGAATATCTCACATTATGTGCTCTCTGCAATTACATGTACTTTACATCACCCGTCAAACGCGGATCACACGATCTGTTTGTGCACTAATCTCCCGTATCCTCTACATGACTGTTACGTAACCCTTCTCTCGTACCACGTGGTATCTCCTTCCCTGTATCCACTGTAGTGTCTACTATGACTATTTACTCTACTCTGTGTTCCCCTGATCTATGTCCAAATTTAAAACTACTTGGATTGGTCTTCGACCTGCTATCACAACTGTTAACAGAAACACAATGTAGTCTGGTCCCTGATCTACAATAGAGACAAAGAGGCAAACCCTCCTTACCTGAGCCTCCTGTTTATGACTGCACGTTTTCTTCTTGGGATCCAGTTTTCCACTTTTCAGCCACAGATCAGACAGTGGACAGCCTCTTTACACACAACAATTCAGTCGGAGGTCTTTTCACTCGAGAAGAACTATTTAGGCAAATTCTCCTGCGCACATGTCTAACCACCCATGCACTCTGACCTGTAGCTTACCAAGGGAATTCAGGATAACAAGGACCACAATGTCACATAAGTTGTTAAAACCAGACTGTAGACATCAGTAGGCTTTCCGAAGTGACAGTCAATAACACAGGAAGCTCGGGTTCACAACGTTTTAGTAGTGTACACAGGCAGGCAGTAAACTATACAGTCCAAGTATGAGAGGTTTGTCTGACTCTATACAGTAAGCAATTTCTTTATATAGTGTTTACAATCAGCTTTTGCCCACCTTACTGACGTGGTCAGTCACAGGGCATTTCCATCACTATGGTCCGCAATATTCTATACATACGAGGGTGCTGAGGTAATGCTTTTAAAATGTTTTCCCATGGGAATAACACAACCTTGCAAGGCACCTGGTCAATTACAGTGTCCTTCTGTAATTGTTGCTGTTTGAAGGACACTGGACTGTTCCGGTACAATAGTCAGTTCATTTCTTAATACGTTCCTTTGTCTCTCTGGTAAGGAGTTGTACTCTATCTTCGATAGTGCTCACAAGGCCATCCTCCTCAGGGGAAGGGAGGATGTTATACATGTACATACATTTATTTTTCTGTAACCCAGCAGATAATTGATGCTGAGAGACATATCCCTGCTGAACTGGTTACTGCCAGGGTCAGAGTTCGATCACACTGTAGCTATGCTTCACCAATTACATGCATGATCATTTCTACTGCCATATTGTACAGTACAATTCAATACATTATATAGTATTTTGCTTCTAAACTGGCACTTCATATGTGTTTCTATATATATTTTTCTTACAACATCCATCCGGACGTATGCATGTTGTTCCGTCCTTTACCTTGAGCGTGTGTAGTTGGCCGTCCAGAAACGCTGCTCTCCACATGTGATGTCCCACCTTCCCCTTCTGTGCCTGTGGCACCCTGTTAGGACGTCCTGTTTGGTAGGCACATGTTCCGCTATATGTGTTTGACTTCTCTGCATAGCTAATCATCGGTGCGGTGGTTCAACAACCCGACTTGTCCACATGTGTACAGTTATGTGCACCGTGGCGTGCAAACCTATATGGTTTGTACGGGTACATACCACATGTGGGATGTACACATTCTGCAGACACATTCACATGCAGCCATTTCTATATCTGTACCTGAGGTGGGTTGGTGACATGTGGGGTACATATTTGCACGCGTGGCACTGGCTATGACTATACTTCTTACCACATTTCAGGTATGCCCATTGTGTCTAGGTGTGTAGCTGCACAGGGATGCTAGCTGGTTTGGGTGCACAGGCGTACATGGGTGGGACTTACATACTACATTGGGGCTATTTTGTATTACATTTGCATGCATGGGTTCTGCTTCTGGATATTACACTTAGACATACGCCGTCCTGTGTATGCGACAAACACGTGGCTGGGTGTGGGACATGTTGCTCTGCACATGTTTGCCTGTGTTTAGGGTTTCTTGGTTCCTTCCTGTTGTTATGTCAACACAGCTACCCAGCTGTGTACTCTCACTACTGCTTGTGACCATTATGGTTGACACCTTTTCCAATGCCCATAGTGGGACATCTTTTGTGGAAACATCGGATTATGCAGGCCAACACATACCCACAGCAAGTGGTGTTGACAGATCTTCAGTTGTTTGCCATTATATACGCTTATTCTGGTAGCGTTTGGGTTCCTTATTTGGTTTCTGATGCCATGTATGTGTTTCATATACAAAATATATGTTTTATGCTACTATTACAGGTGTATTGAGTGAATATTTTTGCACAGAAATCGCAGGTCATTTGCCATGTTTCGATTTTTGCCGGGACGCAACTGTCCATTGAGGGACTGTCCAGAGCAAAGTGGGACAGCTGGTAACCCTGGTGACCATGCCCATGTCGCTACTGGGGTTGCCACCTTTTCCGATGGCCAAGGTGGGACATTTTCGGGACTCACATCAGATTTTACAGGCCGACACATACCCACAGTCACTATATAGCATAAAACTTCACTTGTTTGCCTAAATGAAAGCTTATTGTTGTAGCAGTTTGGTTGCTTATTCTGTTTCTTATGACATTTAGGTATTTTACTTACGGAAATAACCATTTCAGACAACCATTACATTACATACGGGATATCATTTTGTCCTACAATCTTAGCACATTTGCCGTTTTTAATATTTTTTATCGGGACACAACTGCCCATGGAGGGACTGCCCCTCGCAAAGTGGGACAGGTGGTAACCTTAGTCGCTACTCCTATGTCGGTGCGGCGCGCTGACATGCTGTGGTACACCTTCTCTGGGTATGCCCACTGACGGTGCATTGAAGGACGAACACGGTGTTACGCGTATCTTTTGTTCCTTGGACGGGTACACTTGGGCTTCGTGGGTTGTGTTTGCTTCTCCATTTTGTTGGGACAGGTACTATGTTGCATACTCTATGTGCGTTTCATTCTGCACGGGCCCTGGCTGCTGCCATTACTATTATGGGCGGACCGTGGCAGTCAGCACATTAGGTTGCTCATCGCCTGCCGGCTTAGCCACGCCTCCGGACGCATCCTACTTGGGCTCGCTCACGTACACTACGCATGTGTCTGTGGTTGCGGCGCCCTCTCATTACTATGCATATGGCGCTACTATGCCGACTGTTCACTGCACCGCCGGCGCAGGCCTTACACCGGCCCTGCGCCGAGCTTCATGAATCCCGGGGAATGTGTTCTTTCAAGATATGTAAATATAGCTACTTCATGTTTTGGGAGGACCTGCTTTTGAATAGTTCGGTGTGGTAAAATAAATCTGTAGTGTCTAGATGCAACTGTTGAATGCTAGAGGTCACAATGCAGTTAGTCATAATGATTTGTTCAGTTGGAGAATCAATAATTAGCAAACTTGCAATGAATATAGTTCATGTGTTTGTGAAACTCATTATGCCATCATCACATAAGTAGTAATTTATAAATTCATGCATAACAGTCAGCAGTATTTTAGAAATGAAGTGTAGTAGGCAGTGATGTGAGATTGGTAACTGTAGACAAAATACATGGGTTCAAATATTTTATTTGATATTTGTGGTCAATACGGGGAGTCTTTTGCTGGACTTAGCCATTTATTTCATGACTTTACCCATCATACTGAAAATGACTTAGATCTAGAAATGCTTAAAGCCTACAGTATTGAGAGGATGACCAGATTACAAGACAAATGTTGTGTTAGCAATTCAAGTCTATTTTAATTTCCATAGTAAAATGTATGAGTCCCAAGGGCTGTCATTCAAATCAAGCTGTCTCGTCAAATATTTGAAAGAATCCACAAAGCACACTTGGGCACACGGAAGTGTAAATAAAGGGTATGTGACATAATGTTCTGATATTGTACATTCACTCATACAAAATTATGGTCCTCAAGCTGTCAAATGTTTAAAATGCTTAACAAGAGCAACACCTGGGACATTATGAGGCATCTTGAAGTCCTGGCTAGACTGTGAAGTAAAGTAGATGCTGACTTAATTAGGTTCAAGGACAGTCAGTACCTTCTATGCACAAGAAGTAACCTAAGGTCAATAAAACTGAGAGATGTACCATCACGATCAGTCTTCACACTAATGGCATCCAGATTTTTATGCAATAATATCCCTAACATTCACATCTCTGATAATGGTCCACAGTTTGTTAATCCAGAACTTTATGCATTTTCTTCCAAGTAAGAATTTCACCACATAGCTTCACTAAGGTGTCCACAATCTAATGTATATATAGACAGAGTACTCCAAACTAAAATAAAAAAAATAAAAAGATGTGTTGCCTGTTCCAAAAAAAAAATACTCCTTTCTAGCTGTTCTTTAATGTATAAAATTCCTGTCCAAACTATAGAACTTTCAGCTTCATGGTCATCCATGAGGAAGAGGATGAAGACAAAGTTATCTACTTTAGTTCTTCTGTGTCAGCCAGATACAATTCCAAATGTGCAATGGACATGTCAGAAAAGGAGTACTAAGAAGATGCTGAGGAAGATAGCTACTTAGGAGCATAGTGAGGTTTCTCAGCTGACCCTAGTTTGGAGGAATATTCTTATTTAAGGCCTGACTTACCCATGCACAGGCTGTTCCTGTCTTTGGAGGTATGTCCCTATATTCAGTTTTGATTTTTCCCTTCACACAATTTTCTGAAGTCTCCTATCACGTGATTTTTTGAAGCTGTTTAGTCCACAGAAAAACATCTCACATGACCAAAATACTAGTGGCAAAAAAAAAAATCAAAGAAGTAGAACACACCCTACAACCCCTTTTCCTGAAGCAAAAATATATCATAGGATTATAGGAAGGTACTAGGCTAATGTCTGTAGGGCCCTTACAAACATAGCCAAGTTCTACTCTTATTTCAATGATTAGCACAAATTACCCCTGTCCAAGAGGGACATGGGTGGAACCCCTGGGGTGAATTTATGGTTACCCATCCAATCATCCAGATTATGTTTAAAGAGGGCCAATGAGGTGCTCTGTCTGACATGAAGTGGGAGTCCATTCCAAAGGTGTGATAACCTCTGGGAGACAAATCTGTCATTTCAGCAGGTTCTATTAATGTCACATACCAGGTTCAAGGTTTAGGTGGACAATAGTTCCTGGGATCCAAAGTGGATCCCCACTTGTGGAGTGGGATAACTGTAGCTGTGTGCCACTCATTTAGAACAAAGCCTGAGGTGAGGCTATGATTAAATATGACACTTAGGTGAGGTGCCAGTTCATTTTGTAGTTCATGTAGTACACAGCCCAGGATGCCATCTGGTCCAATGGATGCAGTATTCTTAACTTTGGAGAGTGTGATTTTTACCTGTGTGGCCGTGATTACCGGAATTTGGCAATCTTTTGGTATTGAGATGGGCCCTTTAGGGGGTGAGAGGGGGGTGAAGTTGGCACTGAATCGATCTGCCAGGATATTGGCAATATCCTTGTGATCAGTATATTTAATGCCATTCTGTTGCAGCTCAGAGCCAATCTGAGCATAGCCATTTAAATTCTTGACATAACTATAGAATGCCTTGTGGTTGTCCTTGGAATCTTTGGCAATTTTATTTTCGTAACTAGCTTTGGAGGATTTTATGAGGGATCTCAGCTTCTTACTGAGGCTGGTAAGGCAGTATTTTGCATCCTGGGATTTTCCTTTTTTCTGCAACAGTTTCTTCCTTCTGTTGTGTAATTTGTTTATGGCGGGGGACCAGATTGGCTTCCTTTTTTTGGAGGAGAGCATCTTGGTTCTACTTGGAATGGCATGATTCATGCATGAGTGGATGTGCTCGTACAGTGCCTTAGTGTAGAATTCAGCAGTCAAACTTTTAGTTCTTCTCTGCATTGGTGGTATGAAGTTTGTCACTTCTGACTTCAGTAGCATGAAGTTGGCTTTGGAGAAGCTTTTTATGTAGGTTTCCTTACTGGGAGGGGGGGGGGAGTGAGGG
This sequence comes from Protopterus annectens, assembly GCF_019279795.1. Classification (NCBI taxonomy): domain Eukaryota; kingdom Metazoa; phylum Chordata; order Ceratodontiformes; family Protopteridae; genus Protopterus; species Protopterus annectens. The sequence goes on along the minus strand of NC_056725.1, from coordinate 1,979,241,374 downwards.
TGGGATGTGGATGTCAGGGGTGATTAGCTTATAGTCCGACGTGACCAACGAGGGGATGACCAGTGTTGTGGAGCATCAATCTCCTATGTTGGTAATGACCAGGTCTAGGATATTTGAGCTTTGTTCCTATTTTCAATGTCTGCAGGCTGAGAAATGTTAACTTAGTTCATACCTAGGAAAAAGTTTTGAAAAAGAGTACACTGACAGGACAATGAAACAATGGCCCTAAGTCTGAGTGGCAGTTATTTGAAGAACTGTAGTGGAATGTGTGGAGAGTATGAGTAGTTGAAAAGAAATCTTAGGGGAGAATGGAAATGAGGAAAGGTGCAACCAGAAGAGGAAAGTTAATAAAACACGTGAATGATGTGTGGCAAAAGGGGAAATGAAGCATGAACTGGAACAGGACTACGCATCCTATAATGGCATGTGAGTTAAAACTTTAGATAATATAATTCAGATGCTAAGCAACAGGTCCACTACTGATCTCTTTATTTAACATTGAGAGAGGGTAAAGAAGAAAGGCTGGAGTTGGTGAGGAGGGTGGGGGGTAAAGAGGAGAGGACAGAAAAGATAAATGGTTTAGGGACAATGGTACACATGGGGAGACTGAAGGCCACAAGATGTTTGACTGTAAAGTAATACATGATCTGGTCTGCAAGAAGAGAAATAAAACAGCCAAACTTACCATACATTTGAATTATGTGGAGTGGTTGAGAAGGATGGAGGGCAAAATGACAAATGACAAACCAACCAAGGACTGATGTAGTATAATATTGATACTAGATGCCTTTGCAGCTGATGTATTGAATATATGGTATACATTCATAAGTTCGATGGCCACATCATCGACGCTGCTTTAGCGAACTGCAAAATTCAAAAACCACAAAAACCGAAGAGCTAAATTACAAAACCTCGCCCCCTTTTTGACCAATTGTAGCACTTGTTTTGGAGGTGGAGCAATTGGGAATGTCAAAGTTAGATATTTTTACGACATTTAGGGACGTTGGCGTAACGGAATTCGGCTAAACGGTTTGTGTATACGGACATTTGGAAATGTGCCTTTGCACAAATGAATGTATACCGAATATATAGACTACAGTGGGATGTATTAAAATATGTAGAGACATGAATGCCAAATATTGAAGATTAAGTCCAGGTTAGATAAAGTGAGTTTAAAAACAGGTGACCTGGAAAACAGATTCCTGAGGGATAATTTAGAATAATAGAAGTAGTGGAAAGAGCAGAGGGGGAGACATAACTAAATTGGTGCAGAACTGGATCACTGAACAGACAAGGGAAGTGGCAGTTTGGATCCACAAGTAGGCAGGACACACAAGGTAGGGAACCCAAATAAGAGGTGTAGCCAACATTCAGAACTAAATGCTGATATTACATTTGCAGAAAAACTGTAAGAAACTCTTTGCTACAGTTTAAAAGAAAAGAAAGAGCTTTTTTTTTTTTTTTTTTTTTTTTTTTGCTCTTCAACATGAAGTTGGGGAGCCCCTGATTAGGGAATAGTACAGAGTGCCAAGATTCCAAGATATGGCTCTGAAGCAAACAGTGCACCAAACACAGGGGGCAGGCACATTATTGTTAAGATTCATTACCGTCAAATGAGAAAAGAATCCTAAGATAGGCTGCCTCTGAAATCGAAGATGGTAGAGGAGATTTGGCATTGGTTCATCAGCAAAGAGTACAGATTTGTTTAGTACTATGCCGTATAAGGCAAGAAGGAGCTGTAAGCCCCTTGGTATAGCCAGCAGTTATAAGTCAAGTGGCATGGCAGGGCACATTACTGTCATAGTAGAGAGTAAACCATTAAGTTGTATGTTGAGACAGTGAGGGGAATTAATACATAATGGAAAGAAGTCCATAAAGACAGAGGAAGGGTGCCCCAAATTTGATAGGATTGGGAGGAAGTGAAAATGAGTGCAGGTACATGGTGCCAAAATACCAAACTGTACAACAGAGTCAGCAGTTGGGGCAAGCTATATCAGTCTCATTGGGGAGAAGAAGTAGAGCTGACATCTCCACTCATTTAGAACTGGAAGCCAACAAACAAATAGCTGAATCTCTAGACTGTCCTCTGAAATGGAAGTAAGATGGAACATAACATTAATGAAGCCCCCCACTGAAGGAAAAAGGAGAAGATCATTATGTGGAAATTCAGGTGAACTATTTTTATTTATTTTATTTTATTTTACATTTGCTGACCGGGCTAGTCCACCAGGATATATGTCAATTTTCAATAGAGGCCTGGGGAGAAAAGCTCCAAAATTACATAGTTAAAGCATAATTCAATTTTAGTATGTTAAGCTGAATCTAAATTAAGCAAAAAACAACAATATATTAGCAACAAATTGGAGAAAAACAGTTCCAATACATAAGTGTAGCCAGGTGAGAAAGAATACAAGACATTTCCATTGAGAACAAAATTTGACAATTTGTTTAGCCTAAAAACTTCTTAAATAAGCAGAATTACAACAGGATATCACCGAGAGGTAGAATAAGGAGATACATAGGGCTATGTCTGTTAACAAGTTGTTAACTGAAAGCCCTCAGAGAAGGGCATAACAGATGAATCAGAGCTGGTAAGGAAAAATGTAGTAGAAGTATTTTATTGAAACAAAGAATTTTAAGTACTTTTTGTTACTAGAAAAAGTCACATACTTGCAGGGTGATACTGAAAAGTACAAAAGAAATTTAAGAGTAATAAGGACATAGAGGTGATAGGCAAGAAAGAAAAGCAGGTCAGTCAGGATTAGTACAAGGACATAGCCACTGGGATAGAAGGAAGGTTCTTAGTTATTTCTTAAAAAGGGGTGTTGATGTAAGTGATATAAGATTAGATGGAGGTTTGTTCCAGCTGATTCCAACAAAGTTAGTAAATAGGCAGTCCCCAGATTTATTGTTGGATTTAATGGAGGCTACTAGTAACTTGCTTGCTGAACACAGTATTGTAAGATTTTTATAAGGTTTGATAATGTTACAGAGTATGGGAGAGTTTATTGGATGATATAAGATCTTATGGGTAATTATAAGTTGCTGAAGAAGAAACTGATTGTGTAATTCCAGCCATCCTAGTTGTTTAAGGTTTTGGCAGTGATGGGTACAAAATGCAAAACCAGTAGTAAATCTAGCTATATTATTATATGCGGTTGACTGTTTGTTCAGATTGCTTTTGGAAAGGTTAGAATAGATGAGAGAGGCATAGAGAAGGGTGGATATAAGGTGTGTTTGGGCAATAGTGGTCCTAGCTGAGGGAGTAAGAAAGGGTTTAAGCCTGTATAGGGAGCCAAGTTTTCTAGTTACAGATTTAATGGTCAAATTAATGTGAGAGTCAAAGTTAAGATTATTGTCAATTGTTACACCCAAAAGTTTGGTGGTTGTGTCTGGTGCTATTATAGTTCCATTTTTGGATATAACTGTGAAATAGATAGGGGAAGACTTTTGTGTTGGAGTAAACAATAATAAATTAGTTTTGTTAGGGTTGAGGAAGAGACGGCGGTTGTGGAACCAATTTTCAACTAAGGTAAAAACTTTCTGGGTATTGGTCTGCAGTTCGGTAGTGGAGTCATTGGCACAGATTAGTGTTGAGTCATCGGCATATTGTAAGGTGGTGGTTAGGGAAAGAGAAGCACTCAGATCATTAATAAAAATGGAAAAAAGGAGAGGTCCCAAGATTGATCCTTGTGGGACTCCCAGGGTGATGGGGAGTTGAGTGGATAAGCTACTTTCCCAGAGAACTGCTTGTTGTCTATTTTCTAGGTAGGATTTGAACCATTTGAGTGCTTGAGTATCAAGTGACAGTGATTTAAGAATATCTAACATTAACTGATGGTTAACCATGTCAAAGGCTTTGGAGAGGTCTAAGAAGAGTGCTGAGGAAAGTAGGTTGTTATTACAATTCTTAATACAGTCAGTAAAGGTTAAGAGTGCAGTTGTGGTGCTATAAAAAGGCCTGAAACCACATTGGCAGTCAGCTAGTAGGTGATTTTGGAGGAGATGATCAAGTAATTGCCGATGGATACATTTCTTCAGAATTTTTGCTAATGAAGAGAGAAGGGCTATTGGATGGAAATTTGATAGATCTTTTGAGTTACCTCCCTTGTGCAGTGGGATAATATGAGAGACTTTCCAGAGGAGTGGGATAGTACCCTCTGTAATGGTTCTGTTTATTAGAATAGAAATAGGATAGGCAAGTGCTTCAGCTGCCATCTGTAAATATTCAGCAGGAATGGCACCAGCTGAAGGAGTACATGGTTTGAGTTTGCGAAGTAGGGAAAGGATAAAAGATGTTGGAACTGGCTGGAGCTAAAATACGGGGGATTTATTGATAAGAGAGAGTGGCTCAGTAGTGTTAGTATGTGAAAGGGTCTTTGCTAAAGATTGCACTGTTTCAGAAAATAATTTGTTAAAAGTGTCAGCAATTTGGTTGGGTAAATTCTGAGTAAAATTAGAAGGGGTGGGAGTTTTAGCATGTCCAGGATGGAGTAGCTTATTTATGCCTGACCAGAATTTTTGAGGGTTTTGATTTTGGGTTTGTTGGAATTTTAGGTAATAGTTTTTCTTTGTCAAGGAGTATTAATTTTTTTGTCAAATTTCTAAGTTGCCTAAAGTTTTGATGGTCATTTGGGTTTTTGCTAGTTCTCAATTTGTCCCAGATTTTATTTCTCAGCAGTATTTTCTGCCTGGTCTCTTTTGAGAGCCAGGGAGCAGGTTTGTTCCTAGTTCTGGCCCTGCGGGAGGGGGCATGGCTGTCTAGAATTTGCAAGAATGTCTTATTAAAGTAAGAGACGGCTTCATCAAGAGGCAGGTATTTTAGGGGTGACCAGTTACAGGCTTTGAGCTCAGCTTGGTAGCTAACTAGGTCTAGATTTTTCTTGCTACGAGTTATTCTATAGGTTAATGGGTTGGAGATAAAGGTTTTTTGTCTAGTAATAAAGGTAAGTGAGTGATCGCTAATATCATCAGGAAGTACATTTGTTTTGTAGGTAAGGAGATTACTGTTCACTAATATCCAGTCTAAGATGCGTTGTTTGTTGCTAGGTTTATGGGTTCTAGTGGGGGAGGTGATGGTTTGATGGAAGCCATAAATGTTTATATGAGTGGTAGGTTTAGGAGAAGTACAACAATTCCAATCAATGTTAAATCACCTAGCAGTATGTTTTCTTGTGGGAAGGATGTAGAAAGCCAGCTAAGGGTGTTTTCAAGAGTGTTAATGTTATTACCTGGGGGGATTGTTTGTTTGTTTCTTTCGGCTTTTCCTGGTTAGGGGTCGCCACAGCGGAACTCCGGTCCGCTAAAGATTGGCAGTAGATTTTGATGTGCTGGCTTGCCAGGCCTAATGCACAACCTTCAATGAAGGAACACCCATTCACGTATGTCACCACACAGAAGACGCTCTAACTGAGAATCGAACTTGCAACATCTAACTGTGAGGCGACAACACTATTGCAGCACCACCTATAGGAGCAAATAATGTACAAGACTTTATTAGGATTTAACTGGAGCTTAGAGATAAACTTTCAGCATTACTGGGTGAGGGAGGTTGTATATCTAGTGAGGTAACTTGTAAGTTGGGAACTAAGGGAGGATGAGTTGATTGTGGAATGGAGTGGATTGGGAGAGGAAGGAGTTTGAGATGCATCCATAATGGTGGAAGAGCATAGGAGAAGCTTATTGAGATCAAGGCCCAGGCAGACAGCGGAATAATTCATCATCATCAGCATCATCAGCCCCTTTTCCCATTTTTCTACATGAGGTCGGGGTATCATGTTAACTGTGGCCAACTCTCTTGGTTCAGTGCCACACTCTTGCCTTCTTCAACACTCATGTCTGAATGTCACAGATATTCTTTGACACAATCCATCCACCTCTTTGCTGGACATTTTCACTTCCTCTTACCTTTTTCCTGTCTGTCCCAAATCTTTCTCACCAGGTTGTATTCTGCTTTTCTACACGTGCCCAAACCACTGTAATCTGTTCTCTTTGATCTTTCCTGCAATTGGAGCTACTTTGGCTTCTGCTCTTATGTCCTCATTTCTTCATCTGTCCCACAGTGTGCATCCTAACACCTTTCTAAAGCACTTCATTTCCATCACCTCTAGCTTCTTCAACTGTTCTGCCTTTACTGCCCAGGTTTCTGTACCATACAGTAGTACTGGTCACACCACTGTCTTGCATACCTTACTTTTCAGCTTCTTTGGCATTCTTATGTCATAGACTACACCTGATACTCTCTGCCAGTTGGCTGCAGCCCCTCTGATTCTAGCTTTGACCTCTTCATTCAGACTACCCATCTCCTCAACTACCCCTCCCAGATACTTGAAACTGTTTACCTGTTCCACTGTCTTTCCTTCTATCTCTATTCTTAGCTTCTTATGATTTCCCCAGTTTGTTGCCATTACCACCATCTTATATGTGCTTAGTTTCATCCCATGCGCCTTCAGATTTGCATTCCATTCTCCTATCCTTTGCTGAAGTTCTAACTCAGAGTCTACCTGTACTGCCACATCGTCTGCATGTGGCAGCTTTGTTGATCCGTCCCTTCCAACCTGTTTGTTAATGTAGTCCATCACCAGTATGAACAGCAGTGGGCTCAGAGATGAACCCTGATGTACAGCCACTCCCACTGGGAACCCCTCTGCGAGGCTGAGCACTATTCATACTTGAGTCACTGGGTCCTTGTACATAGCCTGCACTAAATCTACCAATGTTTCTGGGACTTCAAACCACCACAGTACTGCCCAGATCAGCTTTCTTGGGACCTTGTCATATGCTTTCTACAAGTCTAGGAATGCCCAGTTGTACTTTCTCCTCATCTCTAGCTTCTTCTCAAGTATCTGTCTCAGTGCCAACATCAGGTCAATTGTGCTGCATCCTGATCTGAATCCAAACTGCTCATCTCTCATCTTACATTCTACTACTCTGCGTATCTGTTTATCAATCACCCTCTCCAGAACATTCATGCAATGTGATAGGAGTTTGATGCTTCTGTACTGCCCACAGTTGTGGATGTCTCCTTTGTCCTTGTACACTGGCACGAGTATGCTTGTCCTCCGGTCATCTGGGATATGCCTTTCTCTCTACACTGCTATCAGTACTCCCAGGAGCCATTTCTCTCCTATCTCACCCAGCATCTTTATCATATCTGCTGTGACTTCATCTGAGCCTGCTGCCTTCCCTGACTTCATCCTCCTTAGTGCTGTTCTTACTTTTTCTAAGGTGAGCTCCTCTTCTTTTCCCATCATACGTTGTTTCTGGGGCAGTACAGCTTCTGTGGGGTTTTCTTCATTCAGAAGCTGCTGGAAATACTCCTTCCATATGCCTTTGATGTCATCTGGACTGGTGAGCAGGTTGTTGCTGGCATCCCTTATGGAGGATGTCTGACTATCTTCTTTATCTTTCTGTCTTTGCCTTGCAACCTGGTATAGTTTCTTTGTGCCCCTTACTAAGTTACTTTCCAGAAGTTGGTAGAGTGCCTCTGATGCCCTATTCTTTGCTATTGCAACTTCTTTCTTAGCTTCTTTGTTAGCCAACCAGTAGTCCTTCCTAGCCTGGTCAGTCTTTTCTATCTCCCATTTTCCCTGCACTCCTTCTTTCTTTTGATGACTTCCTGGACCTCTGCATTCCACCACCAACTTTCCTTATGTACCTTATTTCCATACCAGGCTCGGCCACATATCTTTTCTGTAGTCCTAACACATGCTGTTTTTAGGTGCTGCCACTCATCTTCAACTCCACCTATTTCCTCCTCTTCTTGGGGTGCTAGAGCCCTGAGTAATTCCTTGAACTGTTGTACTTTCTCTCCAGTCAACTTCCAGGTCTTCAGCCTGGTCTCTGTTGACCTTAGAGCCTTCTCTAACCACTGCTTGCAGCTGATTGTGGCAACTAGTGGTTTATGCTGTGGGATGACTGTTTTACTGGGGATGACTTGCAATCATGGATTCTACCCCTGTGTCTTTTCCTTACTAGGAGGAAGTCTACCTGAGTTGCATGTTGGCTACTCTTGTATGGGATCTTGTGACTGTTTCCCTTTCTGAACGATGTGTTGGCTACTATCAAGCCATTTGCCAGACAGAAGTCTAGAATGGCTTCTCCTTCTTTATTCCTGTTACCCTGCCCATGTGGACCCAGGCAGTCCTCATATCCTGTTCTGTCTGTCCCGATATGTGCATTCAAGTCACCCATTATCAACACCAATTCATGTTGTTTTGCTTTATCTATTAGGTCCTGCAACTGCTGTCTGAATGCACTCTTTTCCTCACTATCACAACCCTGCTGTGGGGCATAGGCAGAGATTATGAATGCTGCCCTGTCATTACACTGGAGTCTGACTGCCATGAGTCTGTCATTAATTCTGATGATATCCCTTACTGCCTTCTGAAGCCTCTCGCTCACCACAATTCCTACACCATCTCTAGCCTGCCCTCCACCTGAGTAGTAGACCCTGGATCCCAAGCCAAGTGGCTTTGCTGCACTGCCCTTCTATCTCATCTCTTGGATACATAGGCTGTCCAGCCTCCTCCATATCATCATGTCATCCACTTCCAAGCTGCTTCCTGTCAGTGAACCTACATTAAGCGTAGCAATTCTCAGTTCATGTTTGGCAGGTTGGTTGGTTTTACATCCAGCTTTCGCTCAACAGAGCTATCCCAGGTAACCCAAGCTGGGCAACTAGACACCGGCCAGCAAGTAGCTTATTGACCGAGGGCTGCTGGTCTTTTATTGGTGGGACACACTGGCCAATAAAGGCACATATACCCCTCCCACCGGTGGTATAGTTATTAATAGCCAATATAGCTAAAAGAAGGGTGAACCAGGTTGAGACCTTGCAAGGAGATCTAGACATAGAAATAGAGCCCAGTAAGTGTTGTGCCTTTTGCAGGGAACCCTCAGCAAATGGTGTGTCATTGTGAATATTTGCTTTCTGAACTGGATGTGTTTACCAGGTGAGGTAAAGTTGATGGGAAAAAGAAGAATAACAGATGGAAATGGCTGGTGGAAGAGAAGTTTAATGGTGTGAGGGATAAGAGGATGAAAAGAGAGAGCCTCAGTCCTTAGAGCTGGTTAAGACTATTTGTTGTTGAAGAAGAGAGGGTGGAAGCTTTACTATTGACACTGGTCCACTGGATGACTGAAGGGTGACTCCCATATGTACTAAAATTGTGATTAATGTATTTTATACATAAACGTGTGTTTATGGCTCCCCATTTACAGTAGCAGGGCAAAAACCTTGAAGGAGGTAAAGGACGTGATAAAGATACTGCTGGACAAGAGGGTCAGGAGCATGAGCAGAATGAGTGGAAGAACAGACGTAGTAAACTAGATGGCAATTCTGTTGGTAACTGTGTTTTTAATAAAGAAGATTCAACTTGAACTAGCCTGTGCTTCCCTGCTTTCATTAGTGGATTTATACTTTGGAAAGTTTTTAAAGAAAGTATTTCTACCACCTGTTGTTAGGTGGGATATTCACAGCATGTTTTTTATTAAGTGCCTGAACTCTAGGGAATCTTAGATCTCCCACATAGAGAAGTTTCCTTATTATTTGTTTTTGGACCCAGTATATTGAAGTACTAGGTTTGTGAGACTTCAAGGGATAATTATGTAAGGGCCTAATGGCCTAGTCAAATGCATATTCTGGGTTCGGCAAAAAGGCTAAGTGACCTATCCATGAATGTAAAGAACTTTTAAAGGTGGATAATGGCTCACTTTTACATATGTATAAAGGTAATCTGTTCAATAGACAAAACATAGAGTGAAACAGAAATTCAGATCTCAGTGGTGGTGTATCAAGAGGAATATGGAAGAGTATGACAGATTTGTAAGGAAAGGAAGGAGAAGCAGGATAGGTAAGGAAGGAGAGGTGACCCAAAATGCCACAGGAGAAGGATGGGACATGCCTGAATTTAAGAAGTGTGCTGTGGAAGGAATAGTTTTAGAAAACCAGAGAAAGCAACAGAAGCAGGAATAAGGAAATGTGGGGGCTTAGAATCCGAGATGTACTGCGTGAGTCAGCAACAAGTATTTAGGAGTGTGTTGAGAGATTAAGACAAAAATGATTTAAGGTATGCAGAAGAGATGTGAACGGGGGCAATGTATGTTTTTTAAGCAGCTGAAACGGACATTTGGGTTAAGATAAGTAGATTAGTTATTGAATATGGGAATAATCCAGAGGGGTTGATGTGGAGGAAAAAAGAAATGTATTAAAAGAAGGAGGAACAACTAGAAGTACAGAAATTTGATTGGACAGCTATACTATGGTTAGGGAAAGGAGGAGGAAGTAATGGATTTTAGTAAGCTCATGAAAAGATGGATAAAGGAAGGTAAGGTTTGGAATAATTATGACTCAAGGGAAGAAGCATGGAACAGAATGAAGTTTTGAAGAATCAAAGACAATGAGAGATCAAGATATGAGGTTGTTATATTGATGGTGCAGAATGTCAAAGATAGCAGGAGGGGAGAGCCCAGAGTGTTGGAGGTATGGATGTAAAGTGGTGTAGAAAAAATGGCAAGCAATGAAAACCATATGAAACAGGCTATATAACAGAGAGGTTAAGGAGGGATTTAGGCTATGTTTATTCAGAATGGAAAAATTGCAGTGGGTATGGAGAAAAGAAGAGGGGAGGAAGATACTATTACTGCAACAGTGCTTAATAATTGGAAATTGCAAAGGGATAGAAAATGAGTAGTGTCAGTAGAGTCAAGGAAGAAAAGACAGGTGTGCAGGTAAAGCAGATATACAAAAGTGAGGGAGACAGAAGAGAAGTATAGAGATTAAGGGACAAAGATGATATGATCTGGGGAGGTAATGAGAAGAAAGAAGTAGGGTATTAGGAGAAGAGAAGAGAAACAAAGGGATCATTGTTATAATCTGAGTGTGGAAAACATTTGTTCATAGGTTCATAAGGAGGTACTAGGTTATCTGTCCGAGGGCATTTGTAAGCCTAACCAGAGTGTGTCGGCTTTCGCCACCCCATTGATTAATTAACTGAGCCTCTGTCAAGCAGAGCCAATGAAGTGATCCCAGGGGTGTATTTTCTGTTACCCATCCACTCGTCAAGGTTTCTCTTGAAGAGTGTTAGTGAGGGGCTCTGCCTAATGTAGTTTGGAATTTTGTTCCAAAGCATGGGGAGTCTCTGTGACATGAATCTATCCCTCCAGCATGTTCTATTTATTGTTGTGGTGAGGTTTAGCTCACTAGAGCATGTGGCTCACAGTGACTTGGATTTTTTTAGGTGGAGCATGTCCATCAATTCTGAGTTGGACATGGCTTTGTAAGTCAGGCAGAGATCACCTCTGAGTAAGCGATATGCCACTGAGTACAGCCGAAGTTTTTTCAGTTGGACTGCATAGGACATATGTTTGAGGCCAGTGCTCCTCTTGGTGAGGTACTTTGTGGTCTTTCCAGCTGTTGGAAGTGTCTTGTGAGGTACATCCCAAATGGTTCATTGTACTCTATAATGGGTCTGATGAGTGACGAGTAGAGGGACACTATAACCTCTTTATTTCTAGATGTGAACCCTTTAGTAATTAGATGGGCCACATAGAAGGATTTCCTAACTACTTTGACAATATGATTGTCAAAGGAGAGATTGCTATCCACCTGGGTCCCCAGATCTCTTATTACCTCTTCTGTACTAAGGGGGCTGCCACCTATGTGGTAATTCACGGGCGTTTTGTTTTTCTCAAATGGGATGACTATGCATTTTTTTGGCATTTAGCTTGAGGCCATGACTTTGACACCAGGTGTCTGTCTCAGTAAGGCCCTTCTGGAGGATGTCCATGTCAGCCGGAGAGTCAATTATGGCTCCCAGTTTGCAGTCATCGGCAAACTTGGTTAGCCATAGTCCTCCTGTGTTTGCCTGTACTTCTGAGAAGTATATGCCAAACAGTAGGGGTCCCAGGACCGAGCCTTGCGGGACACCACTTGTGACTGGTTTAGAGTCGGACCTGGAGCCCGCTAATCTTACCGTGTGAGTTCTGTCTGTAAGCCAGTTGGCAACCCATCTTGTGACGTAGGGGTTTATGTTCAGGATGGTGAGTTTTTCTGTAATACCCGAGTGGGGAATGGTATCGAAAGCCTTCACGAGGTCAAGGTAGGCTGTGTGAACCACCTTTCCCTCGTCTATGGCCTAAGTGACTGTCTCAAAGAAGTCAACCAGGTTTAGTAGGCATGATCTGCCCTTAAAGCCAAATTGGGTTGGGTCAAGTGTTTGGAAGTTCCCAATGTCTTTGTTAATGAGTTCCATGATGATGCGCTCCATAGCCCTGCAGACCAGGCTAGTCATGCTTATGGGGTGATAGTTACCAGGGTCAGTTGTGGCCCCTCCTTTGTGGAGAAGAATAACCATTGCTGTGTGCCATTCTATGGGCACATAGCCTGTGAAGAAGTTGAGGTTGAACAGCGTGTTTAGGTGGGGGGTTAGTTCGTTCTGTAGTTCATGCAAGACGCAGCCTGGGACAGCATCTGGCCCCATTGATGCTGTATTTTTGGCTTTTGAAAGGGCTGTTTTCACCTGTGCATCTGTGATTTCCGTGACACTACACTTTTCCGGTATTGTTGTGGGCCCTTTTGAGGGTGGGGGGGGGGTGAAGTTTGCACTGAATCTATCTGCCAGAATGTTGGCAATATCAGTAGGTTCAGTATATTTTGTACTATTTTGCACTAGTTCAGTGCATATCTGCGAGTTGCCACTTAGATTCTTAACATAGCTAAAGAAGGCTTTGTGGTTATCTTTTGAATCCTTGGCTATTTTTCTTTCGAAGTTAGCCTTGGATGATTTTATGAGGCATCTTAGTTTCTTACTGATACTGATCAGGGATGTCTTTCCTTCTTGGGATTTGCTTTTTTCTGAACTAGTTTCCTCCTTCTATTGTATAGCCTGTTTATGGCAGGGGTCCACCAAACTGGTTTCCTTCTCTTAGAGGAGTGAGTCTTGGTTTTGCTAGGGATGGCATGATCCATGCATCCTTGTAGGTGCTCATTGAGTGCATTTGTAAAGGTTTCTGAATCTTGGGCAGCATTATCCTTTAGCGTGGGGGCTGTGAAACTTACCACCTCTGTCTTAAGTAAGGTGAAGTTTGCTTTAGAAAAGGTTTTTACTGTGGTTTCCTTATGTGGGGGTGGTGGTGGGGTGTGGACATCCAGAGTGATTAGTTTATGGTCTGATCTAACCAGTGACAGGTTGACCTCCGGTGTGGAACACCTGTCGCCCATGTTGGTGATGACCAGGTCCAATATGTTTTCACCTCTGGTAGGGGAGTTTACCAGTTGATCCAGGGCATTTGAGTTGATGAATTCCAGGAAGCACTGGGAGTTTGTACTCGAGCAGTTTTCCCAGTTAATGGTAGGGTAATTGAAATCGCCCAATATCAGGGTGTTTGGTAGGACCTTCATGTTTTCCAGTGTCTCCAGAAAAGTGGCGTGTTGGTCCTGGGTCATGGAGGGTGATCTGTAGCAGGCCACAATTTGCATTGCAGATTTGCCCGATGTTAGTTGTACATGGGTGATCTCAGAGGTATCATGCTGTGCCACTAACCTGGAGGTGTAGGTATCCTTGATGAATATGGATACACCCCCTCCATTTGTGTTTCGGTCCATGTTCTGTGGCCGAAATGTGTGTTATGAGTTGTAGCCCAGTAGTGCTGGGGTGCTCTCTGGAGTCTTGAACCAGGTTTCAGTTACTGCACTGATGTCGACGTTCTCCATACTGAGGAGTGTTTCAAGCACGTGCATTTTGAGATTTAAACTCCTGGCATTGAGTAGCATAACCCTTAGTTTTTTGTTAATTGTGCTTTTACGGAGGTGAGTTTGACTTTTGAGCCTTGTCTAAAAAAGGCACTATGGGGGCAGCAGGAACCTTGGCCAGTATTCGAAAGCCTAGGGGTGATAGGTGCAAGCTGTCTCTTGCGAAGCAACGTGGCTTGTCGAGCATGTTGTCCCAGGCTGACAGACATTAGATCCCCTTTGAATGACACCAGAAGCTTAGCCAATTGTTGAAATTGATCCCTTTATGTAGAAACAGACAGCGAGAGAGAGAGAGCGAGAGAGAGAGAGAGAGAGACAGAGGTTATGGATATACATTTGTTATGCTACATAAAATATGAACAGTTATATGTGGAAGATGTAATGTGTCAACAATATAAAACTTTAGTTTTGTTTTTACAGTTACATTGATGAAAACAAAGGACTGATGCAAGATGGATGTGTTTAGTTCATATACTCAGATGAGAAATGTCTGATGTAAGATAGATGTGTTGAGTTTGTGTACTCAGATGAGAACTATCCTATTCTAATAAAAATGATTTAGTAGAAAAAATGTTCAATTAATCTAAAAGATTAAACAAAAACAAAAAAAATTGTACTATGACAGATTAGCTAAGGCTTTCCTCAAACCTGAGAAAATTGTGAGAATCCAGAGGCTAATTGACAAACAGCGAGTCACAGGAAAGCTGTTGCATCTGGTCAGGCAGTGCACCAAGGTCCTATATTGTTGTGGCAAAGGAAGATCAAAGTCTTAGACATAACAGAAGACAGAAAGGACTGACTCATGTCAATGATTTTATATATATATATATATATATATATATATATATATATATATATATATATACATATACACAGACACACACACATATATATATATATATTTTTTTTTTACATATTTATACATTTATATAATATATAAATATAAATATTTTTCTATAAATAGATTGTTTAGCTTGTTGGCTCCATGGTGTAGTGTGATGACTTGGGATTGACTAGTTGCCAGGTGCTGGAGGAGATAATGAGGGCAGATGGACATGAATGACAGATTTTGAATATCAATCAAGAGGGAATGTCTCACTAGAATTTCAGCTACAGCAAAAACGGAGCATGGTGTACGGCATATGGGTCATGCATGCGCATTTGTCTTTGTCAAGCTGTGCCTGGCAGCCTTTATGTGGCATATACAGAAAGATGCGTACTTTGAGAGGAAGGCATAGCAAGCCCTTAGGTTTGTCACTGATGTATGGCACACAACAGTCACTGCTGGAGGTGCTGAAACCATTTACCAAAAAAAAAAATAAATAAAACTGATGACTGCCAGGATGGCCGTCTCCCATGATCATCTCTCACCATACTTTGAAGCAAATAAGATGACTCAATGTGAGAGAAGATCGGTGAGTGGCAGGTAAACTGGGCTAACTTATATATTTATCTGAAGAGGATATATTTAATCTATAATGTGTGTTTTTAAGAAATGTCATATGGCAAAGCATGCACATGGAATGTCAC
Organism: Protopterus annectens; assembly: GCF_019279795.1. Classification (NCBI taxonomy): domain Eukaryota; kingdom Metazoa; phylum Chordata; order Ceratodontiformes; family Protopteridae; genus Protopterus; species Protopterus annectens. The sequence goes on along the minus strand of NC_056725.1, from coordinate 1,979,226,091 downwards.
ATGATTCTGTCATGCTCCTTCTATTTTTAGCATGATAGGAAAATGTGATTCTTCACATACTGTTTACTGTGCATCTCTGTGTGGAGATCAAGCAAATATGAGTCCACTAGATGAGAAAAGCACAACCAGAATTTGAGGAAATATTCTATTAATGCTTTAAGGTACATCTAGTGCAGTGGAAGGTTGGTTAAAACATAAACACTTAATCATCCTGTTGGCCTTAGGCACTGCTGTTTCAGACAGGTATTCATGACTCAATATCAAGATGATCACAGTGCCCAAACACTTTTATTCCTCCTCCATCCTCTTTTGCACCTCCAGTTGTATGTCTGCCTTGATCTCTCCACTAGTTTGATTAACTAGCATATTTATACATTACAATCCTGCTACCACATATTTACACACCATAAAATGAAGCTTGTGCTACAAACTGAAGTACTGCAACAATAAACACCATACTTCTCTTAGTGTCTTCATTAAATGGTCTGGTTTCATCCTTATAGGCAGTGTGATATCAGACACATGATAATTAATCAATATATATCCTAATACTAAATTCCAGCACTCAACTGTCTAGATTTTTGCAGACTGCCCAGATTTTTGCTTCTTATTTTTGGTCTGTTCCTCATAAAATGTTTGTTTTTCTGGATTTTTATGGCAAATCAGTGAAGACTGAATTCACTAAATAATGACAGGCATTTGGGTTTCAGACTTCATATTCTTCAAAAAATGCACGGTAAAACAAAAACTTTTATTCTAGCAACTTTTTAAGTTTATAAGAGCAATATTTGAAATTTGTCCTTATTTTTTTGGGGGGGTTTGTCCCCCATTATTTTTGGATTTGTCCAGATTTTTAATACTAAGAGGCTGAGAGCTATGCATGTTGGTCTGAATATATGTAAGGCAAATCAACAGTAGCATGACAGTAGTGTCAGTTTGGTATAACTCCACTAAAGATGCTATTAACCATACCACAATTACAGTGAGTAGGATGAATACGTCAGGTAAAGTGGCTCCAAAACAAACTTGCTGTTGTCAGAGACTCCTTATGGGCACATCTGAGTAGAGCAGTGACACCAGCAAGTAGTAGAAACAGAAGCGGCAGAGAGAGTTAGGATTATGAAATTGGCAATAGTGTTTACTACTCTTTTGTGCAGAGTTCCACATTGATCATATTTCTCTAACCAAGTTTACCGTCCTAGTTGAGATTGTCAGTACTCCATTCCCAAAGTACATCTTCCTGGATACAACAGCCCGGATTTAGCTTTTCACTTTTATTATTTTCCTTTATATAAATATAAAAATATATGTGTTATCTGCATGGACTAAGCCTCTACTGTCCTCATACTTGAAGTAAGCATGGGTTTCCCTACCAGTGATTTTAGTGTTTAGTGGTTACAAGTACAACTGGATTAGTTGTAATCCTGCAATTCTTGATTCACATACAATTTGTGTTGTTCCTGTTACAGCTAAGGCAGTGATTTACATTTTTTTCTCCACAGATGTGTGACCACGGAGTTAGTTTTACATTTGTGGGGGTTCTGGAAAAAAGTTTTTTTTGGATGAAGGAGGTTATGGCCAGTTTTTTTTTATTTCTAACATCATCCAGTTACTTTTGTTCACTTATAACTTCATCCTGATGTAAACTGATGAATCATACTGGACCCAGTAAGCATAAGAATTTCGTAAGTAAATCTTATGTCGGGACTGTGAAACCCCTTCTTATATTCATCCCATGAAGTACAGAAGTCTATAAATTTGGAAATCTCTTCACTTGTTTCCATTAACTTCACTTTAAAAAAAATAGACACACACCACTCATCCTGCAGTGCTCAGACACAAATGTTTCTAAGACTGTGTTAGCTACATAAGCATTGGGCTACAGTTTTGAATGAACAAATTTGAAACTTCCATTTTGTGGGAAGTTTGAAAGACTGTTTGGAAATTATCACTGTTCATCCATTAGTGTGTGTGTGTGTGTGTGTGTGTGTGTGTGTGTGTGTGTGTGTGTGTGTGTGTGTGTGTGTGTGTGTGTGTGTGTATGCATACAGGACTTGTGTTACTTTTGTATTCTAACTTATAGGTTCATAGGTTCATAGGTGTGAACTAGGCTAATGGTCCTGCAGCCTTTACAAGCCTAGCCCATAGGATTACCCTGGCATCCTGCCACCCGACCTTAGTTCCCAGTGCCTCTGTTGAGTAAAGCCACTGGAGTGATTCCTGGGGTGAATTTTCTATTTCCCATCCACTCATCAAGATTTCTCTTGAAAAGGACCATTGAGGTGCACTGCTTGACATGTATGGGAAGTCTATTCCATAGCATGGGCAGTCTCTGGGTTATGAACCTGTCCCTCCAGCATGTTCTGTTGATTGTGGTAATGTGGTTGAGATCTCTGGGGCATGTGGTGTGGAGGGATTGGGATTTCTTTAGATGTAGCATTTCTAACAGAGCTGGGTCAGAATTGGCTTTGTAAGTCAAGCAGAGATCACCTCTAAGTAGGCGATATGAGAAAGAGAATAGTTGGAGTTTTTGAGTATGCCCATATAGGACAAATGTTTAAGGCCTAGGATCCTCTTTGTGAGGTACTTTTGCAGCCTCTCCAGTTGTTGCAGGTGTCTAGTGAGGTACATGCCAAATGGGGCATTGTACTCGATGATTGGCCTAATGAGGGAAGAGTAGAGGGAGACAATGACCTCTTTCTTCCTGGATGCAAAACCCTTAGTAATGAGATGTGTCACATAGAAGGACTTTATAACCACAGTGGCAACCACAGTGGCAATGTGGTGGTCAAAATAAAGGTTGCTGTCAACCTGTGTTTCCAGATCTCTTATAATGCCTTCTGTGATCAGTAGACTACCATCAATGTGGTAATTCATGGGAACCAGGTTTTTCCCAAAGGGGATGGCGACACATTTTTTAGCACTGAGCTTAAGGCCATGGTTTTGACATCAGTCGTTGGTCTCAGTGAGACCTTTCTGTAAGATGTCAACATCACTTGGGGAGTTAATAATAGCTCCCAACTTGCAATAGTCTGCGATCTTTGTCAGCCAGAGTCCCTTTGTGTTGGCCTGGACTTCAGAGAAGTAGCTACCAAACAGGAGAGGACCCAGGACCAAACCCTGTGGGACCCCACTTGTGACTGGTTGGCAGTGTGACTTGGAGTCTGCTACTTTCACAATGTGGGTTCTACCTGTGAGCCAGTTTGCAACCTACCTAGTGATATAGGGGTTGATGCCTAGCTTAGTGAATTTTTCTATGATTCCTGAATTGGGAATGGCATCAAAGGCCTTGGCCAGATCAAGGTTGGCTGTATGAATCACCTTGCCTTCATCCACAGCTCTGTTGACTGACTCAAAGAACTTGACCAAGTTCAGCAGGCATGATCTACCCTTCACAAAACCAAACTGTGTGGGATCCAGAGTTTGGAGAGTCCCTATATCCTTGTTTATTAAGTCCATGATGATGCATTCAAATAGCTTTGCATATCAGGCTCATCAGGCTAATGGGTAGTAACTTTTGTTACTATCTTCTGTTGAATCTTTTATTGTATCTAATACCTCGAACTACCGCAGCCTTATGATTTTTAAAATATTTACTAGATAGTTAAACAGTATGATGGAAATAAAGGCAAAAGCAAAGAGACAACTATATCTGTCTTTTTATCTGTCTAGCTATCTGCAAGTTCATGTATCTATGAGTGAGAGTTTTTATATTCTTGGGTGATAATACAGCATTGGCTCCTGAGGATGTCTTTTGTAACTCTTGTGCACTGCAATTTAATAAAGTCTGAATTTGGATTCACATGATTTCATTAGTCTGTTGTATAGTGCTCAGTGTAATTGCACTGTAGCATTTCTGTGTCTTAAAAAAGTGGGACTGGTGGGTGAGCTACCACAGCATTTAAAGTATTCTGCTATAGAGGGCTTTACTTTTTACTCTCTTTTTTGTAGGAAGGAGACACTTTGGAATATTTAGTCAGATTCAGTCCTTATTCCTGCAAAAACAATTAAAGTTAGCATGTTTCTGTGGACTCTTGTCAGACTTGGTTAGATAAGTTTGTAGAGGCTGACAGAGTGATATCCAGCACTAGGCAACAAAGGCAGTCATCTAGGGCCCACTGGCTTGGGAGGGACCCACTGACCGGGGGACTGACACAAACATATATGTCTTCTTTAAGGATGCACTCTGCATATGTTATATACCTACTTTAAGGATGCACACATAGTGTGTCCTTAATAGCTTTTGTCCATGCATCTGTAGTACAATGCATGCGCATTTAAATGGGAATGGAGCGGAGTGCATGTTTTTTTTTTAAAGGGGCAGCATGGAACTTGGATTTTCTGAACAAACGTTTTGCCGTAGATTAGTGGAGAATTAAGAATGTGTGTGAGCGTGCATGTGTGTGTGTGTGTGTGTGTGTGTGTGTGTGTGTGTGTGTGTGTGTGTGTGTGTGTGCATGTGCACATGTGTGTGTGAAATGCCCTAGTTGGATGACAGGTTAGTTAATTTATCCAGGCTTGATCTCAAACCCTGTACATTACTTACAGGAGACAAGAGCCTGAATCCTCTACACCAACTACTAGACTATTTGTGCATTTTCAAGGAACTGTGATTTTCAGTACATTTTCAAGGAACTGTGAGCTTTAGTACATTTTCAAGGAATTGTGAGATTCAAGGGAAGAAAACTTTACTACTGCTCATGCTAAGTCTGTTTTCAATCTGCAACTGTTTTGTTTAGCAAATGGTCATTACAGTTTATGCTAAAGCATTTGAAAACAGTGTTAGTAGCACAACAGATAGCATACTTGAGTTTGATGCTGAAATCTGCTGGTTCTGCTCCCATATCATATAGTTAGATTCTTGCTCCTGTGTTGTGCTTTAAGGGTGGGGTTCTGCAGTCTTGAGTATGTCCTCCTTTTGATAAGATGCCTTGTAACTATGAACCTGTTGTCAGTTTGCCATCCATTCCCTATTGCAATATTAGTAGCTTACTATTTTTCTTAATGTAACAGACAATTTATACTTTAAGGGCAATAGGCACTAAATTTGTAGATGGAACATTGAAATATAAAGCTGTTTGCTAGTAGCAGTCTCTTCATTAGTTATACATTTCTTTAATGTGGAATTATTCAGGTGTTATGTCTGCAGAGTTTGTGCATATTGATTGATATTGGTGGATTGTAATGAGAACAGTTTGAGGGACCTTTTATGGTTAAAATGTTCTGAAATGGGCAGTTTAGTCATTATTGGTTCATACGTTTTGTTTCACTGCTTACCGGAAAAATATTCAAAACTACAAAATTTAAAGCAACTCTAACAACTGATTCTGTATTACATAAAATATATAATTTAATACAATCAGGAAGATGAATCAAAGAACACATGCACACGTGCATGGTTTTTTATGCGTGTAAGGGGCCTACAGTTTGAAAATAGCCCAAAGATAAACTTAATCAGCCACTGGCCAGATGCATTTTCTTTGAATGTGAGTTTCAATGCCATTTCAATGAATGTGAGTTTGAAGGGCAGAGAAGTTCAATGTTGATGCTAAATCTGTTTTTATTGTGAGACTGTATTGTTTTTTTTAGCAAATGCCAAATGGTGTTTGTGCTATAAAATTTGAAAAAAAAGTTTTAAATTAAATCCAAATATCTGCAACCATTTTAAAAGTAAAGCAGAAAATAGTATGTGCTCTGACAGTTTTGACATTGCTTATGGTAACTGGGGAGAAATAGCCAAGTAATGGGACACTGGAATGTCTGTACGTGTGGTGGGGGGCCACTGTGAGGGGGAGGGCTATGAGGGACTTCTGGGTTGGCCTCAATCCATTATCCTGCCTAGGGTCACTTTTAACCATGATTTGGCTTTGGTAGCAGAGCTAACAGGAAATATATGCAGTTTCTCAATAACAATATACTGGTGTCTTGTCTTCATCAGTATGACTACCCTTATTTCAAACTAATACATAAAATTGGCAACTAGTACAGAGGATTAAGGGTTTGCACTGTTAATAAGCTATTTCCTGTAGTCAAAGATGCAGTTTGATTCCTTCCACCTACTGTGCCATTCTGAACAAGTAACTTAACTCGATAGTGCTCCTGGGTCACCACTGAAAAATGACCAATTGTGTCCAGCAGGCTTACAAAGTCAAAAAATAAAAATAAATAAATAAATGTTTTCCATATGAATATGTGATGTCAGCTCTGAATTTAATGTAACCTGCACATGCTGTTTTTTTTTTTTTTTTTTTTTTTACAGTTTTCAGCCGTGGATGTAAATGATTTGGATTTTTCCCATGTGCTTATTTCTGTGCAACAGATTCTTAGCTCTCTGAAGCTGGTATGAATATGTTTTACAAATACCGCTGCAGCTTACTCTGTTATTTTTCTACTCCACAGGTTATAGGCTTTAAAAAAGGTGGAAACTGTCTTAGGCTATATTTTACTGTCTGTATATTGTTTGCCATAGAATCTGTCATGTCACTACAGAACTTACTAATTTGCTCTGTCTAAATATAAAGGTCAATAACAGAGTGCAGGGCTGAGGGACACAGGGCCATTATAGTTCTTGTAGTGACACAACCTACAGTACATTAAACAGTCTTGTGGTTCACTGGAATGTTTAGCTGAAGAAAGCAGGAATCCCATGTTTGAAAAGTGGAAGATTTTTTATTTTTTCTATCTTTTGAAGTTAGTTACTCATTATTATTTTGTGTAGTGGATACTAGCCGTGTCTTATTTAAATACCAAACAAACTGGCTATTAAGATGTTTTATTCTTCCTGCATCTTCTCATGACTTATTAGGAAAACTGATCCTGACAGCAGCTGATTTATTTAATTAAGCTTCACTGCAGCAGTCAGAGCTACTGCAGGCCTTGAACTGCCAAACTCTTGTTGAAGTATAGCAAAAGCAGACTAACAGGAAGTTTACAGAAAAGGACAGAGAAATTAAGTGCATCCAAGAATGCTAGAAGATTTCAGCGACGCTCTGTGGAAAGGGATTTATAATGAACTTGGGAAAAAAGTGTTCAAAAACAGGCAGACTGAAGTGCGTAAGGAAGGTAAACTCATGATAGCAGAGTATTGTGGCCTGAATGAAAAGTACAGGCCCAAAGTAATACTAGAGTGTACACTTACTTGTTCACACACACACACACACACACACACACACACACACACACACACACACACACACACACACACACACACACACACACACACATATCTCTGCTTGTTAGCAATTTTCACATTTGAACATGCCTCTCAACTGCCCCAAATTTCACAGAATGTCCATATTTTTGCCTCATATTTTTGGTCTGTTCCTCATAAATTTTTTGGTTTTCTGGCAAATCACTAATGATTAAAGTAAACAAATAATGACACATATTTGAGATTCAGACTTCTTATCCTTCAGAGAATGCATGTTAATACATTTGCTATTCTGGCAACTTTCTAATTTTAAAAGAGTAATATTCAAAATCTGCCACTGAGCTGTGCCTTGTAGTTGAGGCAGAGGGTTAAGCCTGTGAGCTGTAGTTCCATTCTGTGGTACAGGGTTTGATTCCTTCAGCCCTTAATTACTTTCTCTGTGACCTTGAGCAAGTCACTTATCTAGACATTACTCCTGCATTTCCCCTAAAAGGGATTGTGTGTCCAGTGGCAGGGTATAGCCAGGCATACTTTTCGTACTCTAAAGAGTACATTTTTTTTCTGAACCTGTTAGAAACATTGGGGCTTTATCAAGCCATATGATGTCTATAACCATCTAGATTAATGCTTCTAAAAACATGTATATAGCTTGCTTACAGAGATGATTGCAAATCTGAAAACAATATCTCTACAACAGAAGGAGGAAACATTCTGGCTGACAGGTTCATTGCAAACTTCTCGCCTCCTTCACCTCCAAAAGAAGAAATACTTATCCCAGCTGAATGTAATCTCCCTGTCATCTCAGATGTCCAAGTGAGAACCGCCCTAAACAAAGCAAAAAACACAGCATCAATGGGACCTGACGGTATCCCGGGGTGCGTGTTACGTGAACTCCATGAGTAGCTAAACCCACACATAAAAATGCTATTTAACCTTAGCCTTACTTCGGGTTATGTACCTGTACACTGGCGTACAGCAACAGTGGTCCCACTACACAAGGGGGGTGCATCTACAGACCCTGGAAACTACCGCCCCATAAGCTTAACTAGCCTGGTCTGCAAAGCTATGGAAAGAATCATTATGGAACTCATAAACAGAGACAAAGGGGACCTACAGACACTTGACCCCACCCAGTTCGGCTTTGTGAAGGGCAGATCCTGCCTTTTAAACCTGGTTGACTTTTTCGAAACAGTCACTAGAGCCATTGATGAGGGCAAAGCAGTCCATACATCATACCTGGACTTGGCTAAGGCCTTCGACACAATACCCCACTCAGGCATCATAGATAAGCTAAACAGCTTAAAAGTAAACCCCTATGTCACTAGATGGGTTGCAAACTGGCTAAAGGACAGAACCCATAAAGTTAAAACCGCTGGAGCAATGTCAGACTCAAAGACAGTCACAAGTGGTGTCCCACAGGGATCTGTCCTGGGACCCCTCTTGTTCGGCATTTATTTCTCAGATGTTAAAGCAAACATGGGAGGGCTGTGGCTGACAAAGTTCGCAGATGACTGCAAACTAGGCGCCATAGTCGATACACCAGCTGACACACACATCCTACAAAAAGGCCTCACTGAAATGGACAACTGGTGCCATAGTCACGGCCTTAAACTAAATGCCAAAAAATGTATAGTCATCCCTTTTGGAAAAAACAAAGTACCCACAAATTATCACATAGACAGCAACCCACTGAGTACGGAAAAAGTAATCAGAGACCTAGGGACCCAAGTAAACAGTGACCTCTCATTTGACACCCACGTTGCCAAAGTGGTTAGAAAAACATTCTACCTTGCACACCTCATCATGAAGGGATTCACATCCAGATCCAAAGATGTCATTGTACCACTGTATTCCTCCCTCATCAGACCCATGATTGAGTACAATGCCCCATTTGGTATGTACCTCATCCGGCACTTGCAACAGCTGGAGAGACCACAGAAGTACCTTACCAAAAGGATCAAGGGTCTCCAACATATGTCTTATTCCACCAGACTAAAGAAACTTCAGCTCTATTCAGTGGCATACCACCTGCTCAGGGGTGATCTCTGCCTGACGTACAAGGCCATGTCCAATCAGGATTTGATTGACATGCTCCACCTCAAAAAATCCAAATCCATCAGGACCACAAGAGCTAAAGACTTAAACCTTGGCACAAGTATGAATAGGACATGCAGGAGGGATAGATTCATAACCCAAAGGCTTCCCATGCTTTGGAACAGGATCCCAGTTCATATTAGGCAGAGCCCCTCACTGACTCTCTTCAAGAGAAATCATGATGAGTGGATGGGAGATCGAAATTTTACCCCAGGGGTCACATCTGGGTCACTGCTAGACAGGGGCACAGTAAACTAATTCTATTATATAAGGGGACTTTCATTGTGTCACTACTAGACAGAGGCACAGTATTCTAGATTTATTCTGTACATTTTTGTACCATTTCAGGGGGTGGCTAAAGCCACATCACTATGGCTAGGCTTACAAATGCCCCAGGGCAGATAGCCTAGTACTATACTATGAAACTATGAAACTATGAAACTGATGTGGAATAAGGTGAAGTCCCAAGACTGGAAAAACTCCCCTATCAGCCTCAACAAAAAGATGAGATCCCTCATCAAATCCTCTAAAGCTAGCTATGAAAACAGAATTGCAGCAGATAGTAAAGACAACCACAAGGCCTTCTATAGTTATGTAAAGAATATCCACTGCAATACCCAGATTTGCTCTAAGCTAATCCACAATGATACCTCCTATACCGAACCAACAGATATTGTCAATATACTGGCTGACAGATTCAGTGCCAACTTTACCCCTCTCCCCCTCCCCAAGGACCAATCACAATACGAGCAGATTGCCAGGCACCCAGTATTACTGCTGCACAGGTTAAAACAGCACTGTCCAAGGCCAAGAATACAGCTTCTATGGGACCTGACAATATCCCTGGCTGTGTTCTACATGAACTACAGAGTGAACTGGCACCTCACCTGTGTGCCCTATTCAATCACAGCCTCACCTCAGGCTTTGTCCCTACCAAATGGCACACTGCTACAGTCATCCCTCTCCACAAAGGAGGAGCGACTACAGACCCTGGGAACTATCGCCCCATTAGCCTGATGAGTCTGATATGCAAAGCTATGGAACACATCATCATGGACCTAATAAACAAGGATATAGGGAATCTCCAAACTTTTGATCCCACACAGTTTGGTTTTGTGAAGGGTAGATCATGCCTGCTCAACTTGGTCAACTTCTGTGAGTCAATCACCAAAACTGTGGATAAAAGCAAGGTGGTTCATATAGCCTACCTTGATCTGGCCAAGGCCTTTGATACTATTCCCTACTCAGGAATCATAGAAAAACTCACTAAGCTAGGCATCAACCCCTATATCACTAGGTGAGTTGCAAACTGGCTCACAGATAGAACCCACAGTGTGAAAGTAGCTGACTCCAAGTCAGACTGCCGACCAGTCATGAGTGGAGTCCCACAGGGTTCGGTCCTGGGTCCTCTCCTGTTTGGTATCTACTTCTCTGAAGTCCAGGCCAACATGAAGGGACTCTGGCTGACAAAGTTTGCAGACGACTGTAAGTTGGGAGCTATTATTAACTACCCAAGTGATGCTGACATCCTACAGAAAGGACTCACTGAGATCAACGACTGGTGTCAGAACCATGGCCTTAAGCTCAATGCCAAAAACTGTGTTTTCATCCCCTATGGGAAAAACACGGTTCCCATGAATTACCACATCAATGGTTGTCTGCTGAACACAGAAGGCATTATAAGAGATCTGGGAACACAGGTTGATAGCAGCCTCTCTTTTTTACCACCACATTGCCACTGTGGTTAGAAAGTCATTCTATGTGGCACATCTCATTACTAAGGGTTTTGCATCCAGGAAGAAAGAGGTCATTGTCTCCCTCTACTCTTCCCTCATTAGGCCAATCATTGAGTACAATGCCCCATTTGGCATGTACCTCACTAAACACCTGTAACAACTGGAGAGGCTGCAAAAGTACCTCACAAAGAGGATCCTAGGCCTTAAACATTTGTCCTATATGGACAGACTTAAAAAACTCAAACTATTCTCTGTCTCATATTGCCTACTTAGAGGCGATCTCTGCTTGACTTACAAAGCCATGTTTGACCCAGCTCTGTTAGAAATGCTACATCTAAAGAAATCCCAATCACTCCACACCACAAGCTCCAGAGACCTCAGCCTCATTACCACAATCAACAAAACATGCTGGAGGGACAGGTTCATATCATAACTCAGAGGCTGCTCATGCTATGGATGAGACTTCCTATACATGTCAAGCAGTGCACCTCACTGGCCCTCTTCAAGAGAAATCTTGATGACTGGATGGGAAATAGAAAATTCACCCCAGGGATCACTCCAGTGGCCTTACTCGACAGAGGCACAGGGAAGTAAGGTCAGATGGAATGATGCAAGGGTAAACCTAAGGGCTAGGCTTGTAAAGGCTCTAGGGCCATTAGCCTAGTACACACCTATGAACCTATGAACCTCTAGTAGTTTTGACTGAGTAGCTGAAAATGTTACATGCATTATGTTTGGGGTGGGGTGGGGTGGGGTAACTGCTCACGTGATATGACCACTTTTTAAATGCCAGGTAGATGGAGACTAGCAATAAGCATGTGTGAGTACAAAATGGAATTCACTGGCTACACCCCTGTTGGACCTACCTGGTTAACAAATGAAGATTATTATTATTATTATTATTATTATTATTATTATTATTATTATTATTATTGGGCCTTTGTCCCCATATTATTTTGGCTATTTCCAGAATCCTTCCATAAAGCGGTTGAGGTGTATGGGTTGGGGATATACAAGATTTCTTTGAAAACTGAAACTCATTCTTCATTTGCATCTGATATTGAATATGACATTCTGCACTTTTGCTGTTTACAAAAAACTACTCTTGTAGTGATAAATGAAATTAACATGGTGACATCTTCAGTTTACCCTGCAGTTAATTAAATGGTAAGTAACTCATAAGAAATGAACAGGCCTCATCTCATTTAAAGTTATGACTACCTTAGGATAGCTGGCTTCCCTTTTAAATGTAATTATTGCTAATACCTCATTGCCACATAAATTCTTGCTACTAAATTGCCCTATCTGTAGTTAGTATTTTTATAGGTTCTGACTACATATAGAAAATTATCTTATACCTGCTGATCAAAAAACATCTTTCCAAATGTAAGCCGTTCTCCCTCGCAGCTGACCAATTACCCAATGAATTTGTAAAGCTAGCAGCAGATGCCATCTCATACCCTATGTCTCTTTAATAAACCATTCCATTGCTGGGTAGTACATCCCCAAACTCTGGAAAGTCTCTTATATCATTCCTCTTCACAGAGGCAGCTCCTCTACTGAGTTCTCAAACTACAGGCTAATTTCCCTCCTCCCTCCCATAGCCAAGATTCTTGAAAAATGCATACACAGACAACTCCTTGACTATATACTAAACAATAATCTCCTATCTTCATCTCAATATGGCTTCAGACCTAAACACAGTGCAACACTGCCCTTGTTAGTTTTACAAACTCAATCAACCAGCTTAGAAATGACAACTAGCTTGTCTCTTCTGTCTTTCTTAATATATCTAAGGCCTTTGATACAGTATCCCACTAAAAGCTAATAAATGAGCTAGCTTCTTTAAACTAAACCCAGACAGCCCCTCTTCTGGTTTCTCAGCTACTTAACTGACTGTGGCAAAATGAGCTCTCCACCCTATTACCAGTCTCAGTAGGAGTACCCCAAGGCTCAAGTCTTGGTCCATTGCTCTTCACCATATTCACCAACAGGCTCAGCACAGCCACCCAACAACCATTGTTCAATACGCAGATGACTCTTCCCTCATATGTTCAGCTCTGCCCCTTCCAGAACTCCTACAAACAACTCAACAATCTTTCCAAGACACTGAAACATACCTCTGAGACTCTCAACTCGTACTCAATCCAGATAAAACAAAGCTTATGCTCTTCACTAAGAGCAAAGTTCCTGATAACTCTCCCCCCCTACACCCTCTACTCAGCCAATAAAACTAAAACTGAACCTGTCCAGCACACCAAATTCCTTGGAGTCACAATTGACAGCAACCTAAAATTTGATAAACACCTCGCTCTAACTATCAAAAAGGTTCACATTAGGCTAGGCTCATTATACAGACTCAAACCATACCTAATCGAGGCCACTAAACATTCCATAGCTAGGACTTATCTACTTTCTACCCTTCTATATGCCTCTCCAATATTCACTAATCTCAGAAAATCAGATTTAAACAAACTGGAGTCCTGCTATAACAAAATCACAAGATTCACTACTAACCTCCCTTACAGATCACATCACTGCACAGCACTTCATAAACTAAATTGGATTAAACTACCCAATTGTCTATCCCTCAACCAATTGTTTATTTATTATTTATTTATTTTTATTTTACATTTTTTAACCGGGAAGTTCTGACTGGACCAGGTCTACTTACAGAGGAGGCCCGAGGAGAAAAGCTCCGACATTTAGTTTAACAAAAGATACAATATATTAAGGAAACAAAATAAAAGATACAACATATTAAGGAAACAAAATAAATGATAAACAATAACAGAAAAAAATAACAATAAAAAGAAATGATAAAACAGAATAATAATAACTGTTATACAATGCTGTACAGTCATCGTGAGAAGAAATATGTCATGCATTTCCAACAGACAACAGTTAGACATTCATATTACAATTGTAGCAGGTGTACACTGTTGTGCCTAAGGAGAGGAGCAGGTGCTCTGCAGGTGTAGCAGAGGAACTGGCTGAGTTTTTGACTATAATAAGGTGAGTTGGAAAGTGAGAAAGGGAGATGAAAGAAGTGAGGGCAAGATTATGAGATGCAAGGGAATAACCAGGTACTGAGGAGATGTCATTTGAAGGAGTTTTTGAATTGTGAGGTGGTAGGGGCAGTGGACAAAGAATGGAAAAGAAAGTTCCAGTTTCTAGCAACAGTGTGGGAATAGAGTGCTTTCCCTGCACTATTATTTGCCCTGGAGATGCAGAGGAGAGATTTTTTGCTAGATCAAAGATGACAGTTTGCAGTGTAGTGAGTAAGGAGATTGGATATCGAAGGGGGGGTTTCAGGGTGTTTGAGAATGTTGTAGGCAGTAACTAGCTGGTGATAGTTAAGACGTTGTGGTAACTCAAGTCATTTTAGTTCTTTTAGTGCAGTACAGTGATGTGTTCTGTAAGTGGAGTTTGTAGCAAATGTGGCTATTTTATTGTAACAAGATTCTAGTTTATCTAGGTCAGACTTTCTAATGTGGGTGAAAATCGGTGCTACGCACAATAGAGTGAAGAGGAGGTGACTTTGGGCAAGGGTGACTTGCTTGATGTGAAAGAAAGTTTTTGTGCCTATATAGTTAGTGAGCCTATTTTTGTGAACTAATTTTATGGTGTGGGAGATGTGGATATCAAAGTGAAGATTATTGTCAATTTCAATGCTAAGAGGTTTGGTGTGGTTAGAAAGGGAGATGGTAGTGCCACCCTTAGATGTGATGGAGAAGGAGAGGGGAGTTTTTGATTTATTAGGGGGGAATAGTAGTAGTTTTGTCTTCTTGGAATTTAGGATAAGTTGGATACCTGAGATCCAGCTTTCTACAGAGTTAAATGTTTCCTAAGTGAGTTGCTGTAGAATAGCGGTAGATGATGCAGAGCAGATCAGGGTTAAATCATCTGCATACTGAATGAGTGTGGCGTGCTGGGTTGAGCTATTGAGGTTATTTGTGAATAAAGAAAAAAGAACTGGGCCCAGTATAGAGCCTTGTGGGACACCTTTGGTAGTTGTAAGATGAGGAGATAGAGTCCCTTTCCACTGGGCAGATTGTTGCCTGTCAGACAGGTAGCTTCTGAACCAGACTATAGTAGAAGGGGTGAAAGATAGTGAGGATAGAGAGTCTAGCAGGATGGAGTGACAGACCATGTCAAGTGCCTTTGAGAGGTCCAGGAAAATGGCAGATGTATATTTGTTGTCGTTCCTGTGGAGGTTGACTAGATTAAAGAAGGAAAGAAGAGCAGTAGTTGTGCTGTGATATGGGCAGAAGCCATGTTGTGTGGTAGATAGGAGCTTATGTTTGTTAAGGAATGTCATGACTTGCAAGTGGATGCATTTCTCTAGAATTTTAGATAGGGGGATAGGATGGCAATAGGTTGGTAGTTGGAGAAGTCATAGGAGTTACCACTGAATGAAGAGGAATGATATAAGATACTTTCTAGAGTTTGGGTATATAGGATTCTTGTATGGAGCGGTTGATTAGGATGGAGATAGGGTATGATAGGGAGTCACTAGCCATTTTTAGGTATGCAGCAGGTATGTTATCAGCTGCTAGGGTGGTGGGTTTGAGCTTTAGAATAAGTTTTTTGATTGTAGAGTTGGGGACAGGTGATAGAGTAAAGGAGGGGGAACTATGGGATAGATTGGGTTGGGCTTGTGGTGGGCCATGCTTGGTTAACTGACCGGAGACGACTGGATGTTGTGAAGTGGTGATTAAATTGAGTGGCTATGTCAAGAGTATTATCTGTAGTATTTGGAGCTGGAGTAGTGGTCCTGCCTGGTTTTAGTAAGGAGTTAATAGAACACCAGAATTTCTGCAGATTCTTTGAATATTTGTTTTGGCACTAAGGAAGTAGTTTTGTTTATTTTGTTTGGTTTCAACCTTGGCCTTATTTCTAAGTTGTTAATAGTTTTGCTTGGAGCTAGTGGTATTTTCAGTCTTCCAGATTTTCCAGGCTTTATCCTTGGATTTTAGTAAGGCTCTAGTGTCCCTACTTAGCCAGGGTGCATAGTTAGCTTTCACTCTAATCTTCCTGCTGGGGCCGAGACTTTCAAGAACATTGATAAATATAGTATTGAAGTAGTCTACTGCCAAGTCTAATCCAAGGGTTCATAGTGGTTCCCAGTTGCAGTGGCTTAGAACAGTATTGAGGTATTGTGGAGTAAGGTTGCGGTTATCTCGTACTAGTTTATAGACAATAGGTTTGGGGAGGTTAGAGTGTTTGCGCAGTAGGAAAGTGGGAAGATGGTCACTGAGATCATCTGGGAGACAACCTACTTTATACTTTTGCTTGGGGTAGTTGGCTAGAGTCCAATCAAGTATAGATTCTTTTTTTGATTTTTTTTCTATTCTAGTGGCCTCTTCAATGAGTTGAGAGAACCCTTATAGGTTAATATGCTTAGTGGGGTTATTGGAGTCACAGGCTATCCAGTCGGTATGTAGGTCAACTGATAGGATAGTTTCCTATGGTAGGTTATCTTTTGTCCAGTGTAGGATTCTTCTGTTATGAGTGAGTTATTACCTGGAGGTATATAGCAGCACAGTATATTGATTTTCTTGGTGTTTTTTATGGAAAGGATAGTAAACAGGGTTTCAGCATTTTGAAATGCGGGTAGTATGGTGTGGAGGAGTTGGAGGTTCAGGGTATTTTTGAAGAGAATGGCTACTCCTCCTCCTTTCCTGCCTACTCTATCTGATCTTATTGTATTATACCCTGGGGGGAGGAAGTCTTCATCTTGGATACTGGGGTTCAGCCATGTTTCTGTGATGGTAAGTATGTCAGAGGTGTAGTGGGCTATGAATGCATGCAGTTCAGCTATTTTGTTGGTGATGCTTCGTATGTTGAGATTTAGAATCAGGAGGTCAGATGTTTGTTTGGTTATGAGAGGACCTGGATTTGGGTGTATGTCACCAAAGGTTAGTAGTTTTTGTATGAATGACATTATGTGCTTTTTAATATTTGTTGTTTGTGAGTTTGATCTATGTGTGCTTTTTCTACTGTTATGTGTTGGTGTCCGGATGTTATGTGAGTAAGGTGTAGCAGTGGGATTTAGAATTGTAGGGCAGATGAAGAAGTTTGTGTGAGCTTGAGAGGGTGAGGAAATGTGGGTTATGTGATATGTGTTATTGTATAGTGGTTGGTTTGTTTGTATAGAAGTGAGAAAAGCTAGTGATACAAGTGCTAGTGATAGGGATGATAGTGTGGTTAGCATGAGTGCATGGAATGAATACTACAATTTAGATCTCTGGTTGGTTGGGTCAAGGCTGGAGGTGGGCTGGTCTGGGATGTGTTGTTGGGAGTGGGAGTGGTGTAGGAAATTGAAGAGGATGTTGAGTAGGAGATTGATGAAGGGCAAAATGGTCAGGTGATTAGGGGTTGGAATAAATCTAAAGGTTAGAGGGGGCAGGTGGCAAATGGGGGCAGGGTAGGGGAGCGAAGTGAGATGAGCGAAGCAAGGCGAATGGAGCGGGGCCAGCCAGACCACGAGGTTTTGAAAAAACAATCATTCAAAACCCCTTTTCCATAAAGGAAAGCAGTAAGTAATTTTAAAATGTCTTTCCACTTGTCTGTTAATGGCTCTATTCTATTGAGGGGAGAGACCTACTGGATACTGTTTGTGCCGCGGGAGCCCCGAATGGTTAAGTGCACTCATACACTTAGTATTCTCTATATCAAGTTTATGTAAAAGAAATACACCTTGCTTCCTTTAGGTTTAACACAAGAGAACCGCTCTCTTGCAGTTTAAAAGTCCCGCAAATTATGGTAGCAGACCCGTTTCTTTGTTACATGAACGCTGGGGCAGACTTGGGTTGGGCTGTTGGGTTAGTAGCAGAAATACCTGGATAATGAGAAAGGAGATATGGGACTAAGTTAGGACATAGAAGAGATAAAACATGTAAAGTTACCTGCACAGCATCATTTGTTCAACAGCAGCTCATGTAAGTAAATACTAGTTTGTCTCCCTTTCTTGCCATAATATCAGTACATGAATTGTTCAGTTCTAAAATGGTATCAGCATCCTAGCAGCTCAAGTCAATAAGACACAATTTACACAGTAAAATGACCTCTCAGGTCAGCAAGAAGCACAATACTGCATCAAGCCGACAGGCAACTGACTACACAGAGAATTGCACAGTAATTCTATTATATAGAGCACTTGTAGCATTTCTTAAAATACAATCAGTATCCTACTAGTTTAATCATTAAAGAACCCTTACACAGTAAAAAGGCCTTTCAGAATACTTGTAGCAGTTCTAAAATACGATCAGTATGCTACTAGCTGAAACACTATGGCATTTACACAGTAAAATCACAGTAAAAATGCCCGTTCAGGACAGCAAAAAGCAGATTACTGCTGCTAACTGATAGGTGACTATCTCACAGAGAATTTTAAAGTAAATTAACTATGTAGACTACTTATTGTAGATTCTAAAGCGTTATCAGTATTCTAAAGCTCTATGTATACTATAGCCCACCCTCATGGGTCAGGAAAACACAGATATGCTCTATTCGCAGACAAGCGAGTAACTTCAGTAGACTGTAATGCAATGTAACTGAACTTTCATTCATTCCATCTTCCCCCATTCAGACAACGGTCCAGCACTCAAGAGCTTAGTGCAGCCCTACTCAAATGCAGGCCACTAAGATCTTCCAACAAACTACTGCTCAAAGTAACTAAGTCTAGTAATTGTTACGGAAATTCTCTATTCTCCCACCAAATATCTAAGTCCTAGAATTCCATGCCTGAGACAATAAATTCTAGCAACACATTCAGATTTAAACTACTGTTTAAGCAACACCTAACCAAAAACTGGCTTTGCTGATCATTCTGTACTTATTTGTTCTTACAACCAAAATATCTCTTCCTTTACTAATTTCTGACATCCACATTATCCCTTCTCTCATGGAATTCCAGTTTCTCTCTACCTATCTGAAGCTCACTACTGTCCTATTTTTATCTACCTATCTCCAGCTTCGTACAGTTTCATCACATTCCGTCCTTCTTGTATTTCACCTCAGTATTGCCTTAGCTATCACTGTTTAGAACAAGTAACACTAGTGTAGAAACAATCAGCCATATTCTTGTTAATATACCATACATGTATCTCATAAATATTTACCACCAAAAGTATAATATTAATCTGCTTATCAATCATTTCTCTATGATGGCACAAGCTATTTCATACTAGTTTGTAGCTTTATGCATTCTTGATTATTGGCGATTTTTTTGTATTGTTTTTGATGTATTTTTGGAATGGATCTTTTCTTCCAGGGCCTCCACTGAAAAAGGGCCACTGGCATTTTACAAATGTAAAATGAAATAAATAAATAAATAAAAATAAATAAGTTATTATTACTTTGTAAAATGGGAGAGGTATCATAGAATCATTCCATCAGGGGACCATACAGTGTCCAAATGGGTTCAGCTGTTCAAAAAAAAAAAAGAGATTATAAGAACAAGAGGACAAGACTCAAAGACGACATGGGAAAATATTTTATTTTCACTCATTCATTCATTCATTCATTCATTCAGTGATTATTCTAGTGCAGGCCTGACCCTATCTCACCAGTAATTAGGCATAAGGCATTGAAACTAATGTTGGAAGGTGCACTACCACCTCATAGTATATGCACATTCCTGAATTCACATGCACACACACAAACACACACACACACACACACACACACACACACACACACACACACACACACACACACACAAACACAAACAACACGCAGATTGTTTGAAATTTGAATACCAATGAATATGTCATACTGTTTTATATTTGTCACTCTCCTATCTAGGACACAATAGAAGAGTCTTTGTGGGTTCTGTTCAAGCAGCTTTATTTTATACAAACACATCACTATAGAAGATTACTGACTTTAACTTAAGAAACTTATATACAGATTAACAACTGTGATCTTGCATGCTCTCTCGCTAGCTGCTCTTTCAAAATGGCACTAGAGATTGCACATGTCTAGAATTTATACCTGCACATACAGCCTTGATGTGCTTCTTAAAGATACAGTGTACACATCACTTGCACTGTGATCTACATCCTCCCTCTTTGAGAAATAGATCACATTTCATTATAATGCTATTTGGCATGTACAAATCACAGGTAATTCTTGGTCATGAATTATACAATACTAAATACACAGATATATACAATCAGGTCCACTTTGCTGCATATTTCACACAAGGCTTAGATACTCGCCCATATGGTGTGACATAAAACTGGGAATCAGATTTAGCAGCTGGAACTGTTTCTACAAAATGGTTAACCAGTAGAATGTTCAGATCATTTTCTGGAATGGAATCAGAATTTTGAACACATTCTGATAAGGGACCAGTGTCTGATTCACTCTTAGATTTGGATTCTACATTACACAACCAATGTTGTGATGGTAATGATGGTTTTGATACAGGAAGAAAATGTCTACGGTTCCTCCTATATTCCACACCCTTAGAGTCTACCAGGTAAGATCTCAGCTCTGCACAGACACCTGTAATCTGTCCTATTCGATCAAAACCTTTTGTTTTCTGGATTCATACCGTTTCTCCTTCCCTCAACGGACAAATTAATCTGCTCGAGTTATCGTAACTAGATGTCTGGATGTTATGCTTCTTCAACAATTGAGCTTTGATGGTTTTATTGTTCTTAGGTGTAGGCTTCAATAAATTAGAAGTAATGGGTAATGTAGTTCTAGTTTGCCTGGAAAGTAGACTTTGAGCAGGTGAGCCAAGAATATCATCATGGGGTATGTTTCTGAGATTAAGCAAATTCAAGAGCACGTCGGTATTGTCACGCTTTGACCTTTCAAGTAACTGCTTTGCACTTTGCACTGTACATTTAGCTAGACCATTGGACTGAGGATATTCAGGACTACTAGTGACATGCAAGAAGTCCCATTCATTTGCAAATTTCTGAAACAACTGGCTAGTAAATTGAGTACCATTGTCAGAAAAAAAGTTTATGTGGACTACCATGAACTGAGAAATGATGTTTCAACTTAGTAATGACAGCAGTGGATGTTAGGTTAGGTAGTAGATCAATCTCAGACCAATTCAAATAAGAGTCTACCAAAACCAAGTAGTGTTGATTGTTCCACTCAAAGATAGTTGCTACAGTAGACCAAGGTAGTTCAGGAACTGGACTTAGCTGAAGTGGTTGTTTTTGCAAATGCTGTCAAGTGCTATTGCATACTGAACATGAAAAAGTACTCTATCAATGTATTGTGGTAATGAAGGCCAAAATACTAATTCTCTTGCACTTCTCTTAGTGGATGTGGATCCTGGGTGACCAAGATACACAATCTGGACATATTCTTGTTGTAGGGAAGCATGAACAATAATTTTAGGACCGTTGAAAATAATGCCATCTTCCATCAGAGATTGATCTCTGTAAGGAAAATAGGTTTGCACTTTAGGTGATACACTAGATTGCTTTGATGGCCATCAGACATTAATATAGTGTTTGAGCTTCTGCAAAATTGGATCAGTCTGAGTGTGATCTCTTAACTCATCAAGTCTAGTGGTGGAAAATGTATGCAATGACATCACATCAAAGTCAAAATTCCTGCATCGAACTGTTCTGCAGTATTTCTGCCTATGTCTATATACTTACAATAATTACACATCTCACAATGGAACATACCTGCTGTTCTGCATGTGTTGTTGTGTCGACCTTCTATGATGTTTTTTATATTTTTACCACGCCTGTAAGTGACAACCGGTGATGGGCCTAACTTTTGGGTGATGTCTCTATCAGTTGTGAGCAAGTGCCAATTTCTTTTCAATATGTCCACCACTTCTCTTGCTCTTATATTGAAAGTGAAAACAAACCTAATGTTTCCATTGGTTGTTTGTGTTGAACTTCTACTCTCAAGTGTGTTATAGTTAAAGGTGTTTGTGTGGTTAGTCTGTTCAGCGACGGTTGTGTCAAGATCTAGATTTGACTCCCTTGGTACCAGTAAGATGTCCTTGTTCAAAATTGGTTTGTATATTATTTTTTCTCTTTTAACTTGGACTTCCATTATTATGTTGTTGATTAATTCAGTGGGGTAACCCGTGTGAAAACATATCATATGGTTTTCACATTCCACTAAAAAATCATTTTGCATGGTGGTCATTCTGGCAGCCCGTACTTGTCCTTTAATAACGGACTTTTTCTGGTGCAAACGGTGGGAACTGTTGAAATGCAAGAGTGAGTTAGAGTATGTACTCTTTCTATAAATTTTAGCTGTATAGTGTTGACCCAATATGTCTTTTGATAAGAGTACATCAAGATAACTAATACTCAACTCTTGGTAAACACTGGTGAATTTTAAAAAATCAGTAGTGTTGTTAAAATATTCAACCAGTTCTTTTGCTAAAGTACTGCCACCTGAAATTATAAGGAAAATATCGTCTAAGTACCGGGTATAAAAGGAAATACTATTCTTCAAATTTGTGTTTTCAAGAACAAATTTATGTTCCCAATGGGCCATAACTAAGTTGCAAAACTGCCTCCACATGGGGAGCCCATAGCTACCCCAATTTTTGTAAGTAAATGTTGTTGTTAAAAGCAAAGAAATTGTATTCCAAAACTATACCCAAAAGTTGTTCAATCAATCTTTGCTCAGAGTCACTTGCTCCTCTTAAACTGATGAATTCAAATACCCACTCGATACCTGTGTCGTGGGGAATAGACGTGTAAAGATCACAAACATCAATAGTTAAAAAATTCTTTTCATCATTATATTCAAGGGTGTTGATTTGTTCGAGGAATGACCATGAATCTTTGCAAATTTGTTTTTTTTTACATTTTCAGTATGGAGTCAATCACCTTAGCACAGGGGTATGTGATAAATTGACGAGCGTCTATCAGTGCTCTCATAGGGGGGTCATTGAGGTCTTTGTGAATTTTGGGCAACCCAAATAAGGAGGGTAGTCAGGGTGATGGCAAGTTTAAATAGTTGTTGATATGTATATCAGTCAGTGAGTCGATAAATAAGTCATTAATAAACATTTTTATTCTATTTTGTGCTATGTTTAACTCATTTAAACTCACTTCTTGGTAAGCCTCACCTTCAAGAAGTTTTATCATTTTATCAGTGTATTGACTCCTTTCCATTACTACTAACCCACCACCTTTATCTGGTTTTATTATATGGATGGGTAGGTTTTTAAACTGTATTAACTTCAATTTGTCCTCTGTGTAGACATTATGATGGTCAGTAGAACAAACATTCTTACTAAACAATTTCCTTATTTCTATTTCACACATGTGGTCAAAAAGGTGAATGAGTGGATGTGTAGGTGGATTATGGGTGCTTGCTAACCTGAAGGCATACCTATCAGGTGTCCCATCACCTAGTAAGGCTATTAGATTGAGCTTTCTAATGTAAAGTTTAATATCTGACAGAGTTTCAACCACATCACCCTTATTAGATAGAACAAAGTTAAGTCCATTTGCAAGTAATTCAACCAAACTGTTGTCCATGGTAAACTCAGTGTAGTTGTAAATATTAAAGTCTCCTTTTGCATTGGTAATAAGTTTGTAGTTGGTGATAGTATTGTCCGGCTTATCTACCTCAACATCAGGGAGGTACCCCATTATCTCCTCCTGTTGTTCGCAGCTCGAGTGTTGTAAAATTTCCTCTGGTTCGCACCATGTCTGTTGTGACTCCTCGCTGTCTGCCCTTGAAAGTTTTTTGACTGATGGTTACTAGAAGCACCCTCCGTTTCAATATTCTTAGACCTGTCCCTGTTCGTCATGGGTGCAGCATGGCTTGTCCCTGGTCTTGGTGATGTCAAAACGTTGTTGTCCATATCAGGGTCATTGGTACCATAATCAGGTAGGGTGTCATTGGTGTTACTCATAAAGTTGTTGTGGGACTGGGAGGGAGGTGGTTTCGGGTAGGCTGTACTCTTCTCATAGTCCTTTAAATCTCTTCTGAGTTTTCTAAGTTTGGTTTCTTTCATTCTATCAATTTGTTGGGAAATACTGGTAAAAATTAATTGGTAGTCATACTGGTATCTGTCAAACACCGTGTCCTTTTTGATGTCCTTTTCCAATACATTTACTTCCTCAGTGAGGTGTTTAATTTGTATTGAATAGTGTTCTAAACCTTGAGTGTTGAACAACTGAATAATGTCTTTAAAAAACTCAGCACCTGGTTCTAGACCTTTGGGGTATTGCCAAGTGCAGAGGCCTTTAGGGACAATGTTCTTTTTTATACAGGTTTTAAAATATTGCAATTCCAGTTGCAGTTTTTTAATTTTAAGTAGCTTAGTGTCAAAAAGTTTAAGTTTAAAGGAGATACTCACATTACTTCCAGCCAGGTTTCCTGTAGTTGCATTTCTGCTCTGAGAGTTTAAACTTGGTTGCTCATTCACCCAAGTGTTTAGATCATAGGACCCAATAAGCCCCAAAGTAATGGTGCTTTCTGTAGTAATATCCTGGTTATTGTTGTCGCCTATGTTGTTGTAAGCAGTCACTTTGTGGTTTCCTTTTTCATTCACTGGAACTTGGTTAATTAGAAAATTTGATGAGTTGGTTCCATTTGCTCCCTCTGGAGTGCTGGATAAAACCCTTTGTGTTTGTGTAGTACTCGGTTGAGATAAACACTCAACTCTGGCTGTTAGGTTCTCCAAACGTTGATTTGTTGCCTCCAGCAATAATGTTAAGTTGCCTCTTCTGTCTATTTCTGAACCTGAGAGGTTAAGAACGTTGTCACTATTTCCCATAGCCATGAACAAACAAGTCAACCACCAAGAACAAAAAACTGATGAGAAAAACAAGAAAAAAGGCTCAGGAAAAATGCCAGTGTCCGCAAACAAGTATTTAATAAAATCAATGTCCTTTAAAAACCAATGTTGTGATGGAAAAAAGTCCAAAATAAGCCAAAAAACAAGAATCAACAAATTCAAGTGTAAAGCGCTTTTCGTCTGTTAATTTAAACAGACTTCTTCAGACAAATGCACTCTGTAAGTCAAAGGGAATTTAAATGCAGCACAAGTAGTCACATGACAGATGTTACTTAAGTTAACTCTTTCAGAGTCAGAGCAGTGCTGACTTGCTTTTCACCTTTTAAAGAGAAAGACAATATGCAAAAATCAAGAAAACCTAACAAGTAATTTGAGTTAAACACAGTGGTTCAATGTGTTTCATGCATTGCATTCTAGTTATTTTACACTCTACTTCTCAAAAGCAAGAAGTGTATATGTGTATTACTACAAACCAGGATGTTAAATCAACGAGCATTAACATATAAAAACATACAAATGCTAATGTTGAATGTGTTGTCAGTGCCTGTATGTGAAGCACTGAACAGGGCTACAGTTATGTCCCAGATGTATAATAAGTCTAAATGTTAAAAGGGTGCCCATATGTTTAACGCTATCGCACTACACCCCCCCCCCAAACAACAACAATGTATTAAACCATATGTACGGTGTGTATTTAATAACCTGTCCTGTCAGAGCAGAGTTAGACAATTATTAAAACAATATCATTAAATACTAAACAAACTACCTTAAAATGTACTAAAACACAACAAGTAATAGACACCTATCTTCTGGTTGGTCAAATGCAAAATATGCGCATTAGAGGACTGTGTACATTGAGTGCAAAATTGTACACCTAACGTAACCAATTCTTAAGTTTAAGTATACAGGTGAGCGAATAAACCGTTCAATCCTGGTGGGCGACATGCATCCAAATGTAACTGCCATAAAAGTTCTATCTTTTCTAAATTTAGTGAACTGGAGCCACCTCTAAGCATAGTATGGATTAAATTGTCCTGATCTTGTATTTGCTCAATAACTTTAAATTTAAATGAGTGGCTGGGTTTTTCCATACAGTGCTTTGCTAGTGCATTCTCTTGTTTGTGTCTACTGATTGCATATGTGTGATCGTAGATCCTGTCACGAAGCCTTCTGTCAGTTTTCCCGACATAGAGGGCTGGGCATAGTTGACATAAAGCCAGGTAGACTACACCTTTAGAGTTACAGTTGAATTTGTTTCTCAAAACATAAGTTCTATCTCGGATAACAAACTTGCTGCCTATGTCTATATACTTACAATAATTACACATCTCACAACGGAACATACCTGCTGTTTTGCATGTGTTGTTGTTTTGACCTTATACGGTTTTATACATTGTTGTTGTTTGAGGGGGGTGGGGATGTAGTGGGATAGCATTACACGTATGGGCACCCTTTTAACATTTAGACTTATTATACATCTGGGACATAACTGTAGCCCTGTTCAGTACTTCACATACAGGCCCTGCAGCACATTCAACATTAGCATTTGTATGTTTTTATATGTTAATGCTCGTTGATATAACATCCTGGTTTGTAGTAATACACATATACACTTTTCGCTTCTGAGAAGTAGAGTGTAAAATAACTAGAATGCAATGCATGAAACACATTGAACCACTGTGTTTAAGTCAAATTACTTGTTGTTAGGTTTTCTTGATTTTTGCATATTGTCTTTCTCTTTAAAAGGTGAAAAGCAAGTCAGCACTGCTCTGACTCTGAAAGAGTTAACTTGAAGTAACATCTGTCATGTGACTACTTGTGCTGCATTTAAATTCCCTTTGACTTACAGAGTGCATTTGTCTGAAGAAGTCTGTTTATATTAACAGACGAAAAGCGCTTTACACTTGGATTTGTTGATTCTTGTTTTTTGGCTTATTTTGGACTTTTTTTCCATCACAACATTGGTTTTTAAAGGACATTGATTTTATTAAATACTTGTTTGTGGATGCTGGCATTTTTCCTGAGCCATTTTTCTTGTTTTTCACATAAATATAATCATGAAACTTGGAACATGCAAATACTTTTGCCAAAAGCTCCTTCTCAATTTGAGCATATTGCATCTCAGTTTGGGTTAGTGTTCTAAATGCATAGGCTTCTGGTCTGCCCTCTTGAAGTATAACTGTGCCAAGACCAAATTTTGAAGCATCACAGGAAGGATTAACTGGTTTGTTCACATCCTAGTATCTTAAAGTAGGTGGGGTGGCAATTTGCTGCTTGAGGTCTTCAAATGCCTTCTGGTGTTGTTCCATCCATGACCATGCAACATTTTTGTGTGTTAGTTCTTTTAAAGCTACTGTCAGCTCACTGAAGTCTGGTATAAAGTTGCCTAAATAGTTGACCATCCCTAAGAAATGCTGTAGAGCTTGTACATTATCTGGTCAGGACATCTCTAGATTAGCTGCTTGCTTAGTCGTCTGGTCTCAAGCCTGTACAAACAAATGGCCTTACATAGGTAACTTCTGAAAGTCTGAATTTGCACTTCAGAGGACTGAGCTTCAAGTTTACTTCATGAGCTCTGTCTAGAACTTGCTTGAGGTTTATGTCATGGTCTGGTTCACCATTGCCTCCAACCAATAAATCTTCTACTATTTTGGCACAAGGATAACCTGAAATAATTTGCTCCATTGTACGCTGGAAGACTTCACTTGCAGAATTTATTCCGAATGGCATCCTTAGGAATCTCTATCTGCCAAACGGAGTACCAAAAGTAGTTAGAAATGAGGATTTATGATCAAGCATCACCTGCCAAAATGAACTCATTGCATCCAAGACAGAAAATACAGTAGCAAATGTATTTGAAAATACAGTAGCCATATGATATTACTGCCAAGACCATAGCTTTGAATATATGAACCTTTGCTGAAAATGTGATGTCTTTGCTCCTTAATATCATATGCAGATTAGCCATAGGTTCCCCTAAAGAAGGAATCCTTTTTTAATTTCATGATTGCAATCACCATCACCATCTGAAGAGATCTTAGAGCTCAGGAAAATAAAATCTGTCACAGACTCTAGTTTTCCTCCAGCTCTTTTCAAGTCACTGTGTGGTTAGTGCTAGCAGCAGGCTAGGTTTGTCCATTTTTCCTTTTTCCTTCATTAACAGGATGCTCATTTCTTCCCTGCTTCTTGACATCAGAATGGCTTTATTTCCATATGCTGGTAAAATTATGAGTTCCAGATTTCATTTTTCTTATGGTAGGTGAGTCTGTTTCAAGGCTTACTACGCTAAAATAAGTGGACTGTCTTTAGAATGGTAACTAAAATAAGACAGGCAGATGGCAGTCTCAGTTTTCTTACATTATGTTGATGACATGGTCATTTCTCATTATTATTCTGAAAAAGTTACAGAAACATGAAATGAGCCACAAAGGCCAGTGCTGGCAAATAATGCTGTTTCTTTAACTATCCTGTAAAAAGAAGGAGCTGATGACACTTTATTTGGATTTATGTCTTAGTAAGTTTGATTTGCCTAGCCATCATTAATTTGATAATAGACACACAGTTGGATTGTATGGTGATCTTCTGTATGAATTATAGAAGCATTTTCATTGGACTAGATTTTTTTGTATGTAGTGTGAATTTTTCTGGTTATTCCTTTGACTGAGTTAAGACATCAGAAAATATGTGTGGAATTTTGTATTGAATTAAGTTACAGTTCTGACAATGTTTCCTGCCTTATGATAATTTAATTATATTTGTTTAGATTAAGGCTTGGAGATGACCCTAACTATGCCAGCATTTGGGTCCCCTTCAGATGATCAAAGTTTCAAAACTTCAAACATCATATGGCCTAGGACCATATGACTGAAGTTTTGAAACTTTGAATGTTCTGAATGGAGATCGCTGTACAGTGCAGAATGGGAAATGTATCATTTTCTTCGCTGTAGTTCAATCTCAGAGTTGGTATATTTATTTAGCAGGGGGTGTGTGGCAAGCCCCCTGCAAAAATATAAAAGAAAACTTTTTTTTTTTTATTTGATGCTTGAAGTTTCAAAACTTTGATCATATGAATTGCAATGATTTTGAAAGAACTAGATAACTTCATGAAGAATATCCAAGACTTGGAGATGGACTTTCTGGCTAGGGGTTACACCAGTAGGATCCTGAAAGACATCCTCAGCCCTATCATCAAACAAAACACTCAAGGCACTTTCAGAAACCACTCAACCATTAGAAACCCTCGTACCAGCACCCATGGACCCAACAACAACAAATAGGAGCTCAATATAATTCTAAACTTTTCCATCGACTACCATGAGATCATCAAAATAATTAAGGAGAACTGGACTATCATCAAGAATAACAGAGCACTAGGGCACATCTTTTCACCAAAACCTGGCTTTACTCCAAGGAGAGGGAGAAATATACGGGATATTTTGGAAAAGACAGGATCGCCCAACAACACAGAAGGAGGAACTTTCCCTTGCAGCTCCCCACCTTGCCGCTATTGTGACTACATGAGCAGGATTAACTTCTTCTTCTTTTGCTCCAAAAACCACAAATGCTTTCCTCTACAGAATGAAAGAGATTGCAACTGTGAGGGCTCATCTATAGGGTACAGTGCACTTGGTGCAAAACATTCTATGCCGGTAAAATTGTAAATAAGCTGCAAACCCAGATCTCAAAACACCTACATGATCTCCGCTACCTAAACCTGACAAATTCCCTTGCTGTACATGTGAGTAACCACACGGGCTAAAGGAGTCATTACTGGCACAATGCGGGTACTGTAAAGAGCACTTTTGACTGACATCAAAAATTGAAACAATACTAATTTCATTAACTTTAATTGTACTTTGACTTAGGAATGGGGTCCATTCCTGTCATGGTATTAGAAACCCAAAAGACTTGGAGAAATTAAAAAAGGTACAATAAGTTCAAATTCCACGTCCTGGACCAAGTCCCAAAAATACCACTTATCTGTAGCTACAATGACTTGATGGAGAAGAAAGAGCTAATATGGCAAATTAGGCTGATGGCTAGAAACTACCCAGGACTCAACACCATGGAATCAAGCATCCCTGTCCTCAGTCTACATAAACTGGACCATAAGGCATATCACTGATCTCTTCCACAGACTTTAGTAAGTTGGTCATTTCTAAAAATGTTTATTGCATAATGTTATTCATTACACTATCGTTTCATTACTTTGTTTTTGGTGGTTCTTGTGGAGGTTAGTAACTAAGATTGTAGTAACATCATTCGGCACACTAGAGTTCATTTCTGTATGGTCTGCCATTCTTATGCAGGTAGTTAACGCCTTATGAGCAGGGGGAGCATAATCCGGATCTAGACAGACATTTTCTAATCTTCACCTAGACAGACATTTTTCTCTTTGACAGATTTTGTCACAAAGATAGACATGCTTGACTTTTAGAATTGATTGGTTACACCACAATGCCACTCATTAGCACAGTTTCTAAGGATGTACTGGTGAGGTTGGTTTAAAACATTTCACCATATGTTTATTGGAATATGGCTTTGGATTCGGGTCACTATTAATAAAAGCAGGCACTTTCCACTTGGTTCCACCTCCTCTTCCCATATATTAACTCTGTATTGTTAATGCACACTTGCTAGAGCCCCACATCACCCCTCTATTAAATCTTCACAGTTTTGTTTTACAGAATCCTATTTGGTAATAGAATGTTCCTCCCCATTTGAGAAAAACTAAGTTGTCAATTGATTCTTTCCTCCCCGTAGGCTTAATCAGAGCACAGGGGCTATTGATGTGCTCACTTTTAGGTTTATACATTCTACCTAAGTTATCGAAGACTAGATTTTAATCTAGAGGCACAAACAATTAGTTCCTTGGAGCAAGCAGAAGTAAAAACCACACTAGACCATTATTTGATAGTTTCATTTCGGCTCTGCCATCACATTCCATATACTTAGTCCAATAATCCTTCACTAGAGGATTTAACCACCACCCCTTGGGATGACAGGTGCACTCCTGGCAAGCAATTTGCCTCTTAGATCCTACCTAGACCCCACAGTCATGTTAATTCCCACCACTTTTCAGCCAGAGACCATCATATCCATGCCGTGCAGTTTAGTTTAGTTTCAATTCATTTTTGTCTATGGTGTTTCTTTTAGGCTGTTCTTTATAATTATAATTATAAACTTAACTACCACCAGGTAATGTTTTTGATCCTTTAAACTCCTATTTACCTCATACCCACAAATCCATTTAAGTGTTCTGTTTGTCAGTTTGCCACTCTTCTTATTCAAAAACGTATTTGGTCAGCAGGCAGTGTTGGTTTTTCCTGCTCCCCTTCCAATAATTGACCCTCCACCAGGGAATTTCAATGGAAATCATGAGTGCTACACATGCCACACACCCACTAACCAGCTAGCATGCATCCTAGATTTCCCTCACTCCCTCGGACCTATTGTGTATAATGTTGTACACAAGGTCTGGTCCCCAAGATATCCCCACCCTGTGCATTTAGCTTGAGGATTTTTATTTTGAATCTATGTAAGTCACCCACTTTCCTCTAGGTTCACTTTTAAGGTTTTTTTAATTTTTATGCTAAGGGACACATTCCCTCAGCCCTAGTACTCACCCCCCCCCCCCGCTGCAGATGGGACCGATGTCACAGATGATATATCCCCCGGGCCCCACACTTTCAGCACACCCAGGAAAAACTAATGAGAAGTTTAGAGGGAATCAGGACAACCTAGAGTCAACCTAAAACTAAATCAGCACTAGTCGATTGTTGTAAAAGTCTAAAAGTCTCTGCATCTACCCTTATACATGAAAACCGGACCCTTCAGTCTGGGATTCCTGCTTCCTCACAACACTAGTTGGCTATTGTTTTTTGTAGTTTTTTTTTTCTTTTTGTATTTTATTGTTGGCAGGCTGAGGGGATGAATTTCATTAGAAAAGAAGTACTTTTGATCTCGTCTCTCCTGGTGTACACAAACAATGGACACCACACTGTACGGGTTTTGACCCGAACTCATACTAAAGTCAGTTTAGAGAGAGATCTCCTTGGCTCCCTCTCACAACACTCATTTTTACTCCTTGGCCTCTCTACCACCTCTGCCAACTCCTTCTCTCTACCACCCAAGCTTCACAGTTCATAAAATGGTCGGTCATGATTTAGTTAGCATCAGGTTTTTTGGTGTAGTTTAGCTAACAAAAGGGGCACCTCAGACTCTCCACTATTCTAGCAGCCCAGTTCATGAAATGGTTATTAGTAAATTAGTTTGTATGAGGCACTAGACCCAGCCATAAGATTTATTCACACACATTTCAATCAGCTGAACACAGCACTGGGGCATGACTTTTTGCATAACTGTAGACTGCTGGATTGCCTTCCCTGCTCTTGGTGTAAAAATGGAGTTGGCACTGACTCCTGAATAATATACAAACCACTATCCCACTTTTAGGGTCATGTACACGCTGCATACACTGCACACCATTCTAAAAGCATCCCTAATGTAGAATTTTGAAAGTACCACAAATGTCAGTCATTTATTATTCTAATATTTTTAGAACAGAACGGACCTGTAGCTTAATTTTATTATTTTTAATCAGCATGATTAGGTATAATGTCTCTGACAGCAAAATGTTTCTGAAGAAAAACCATGATAGTTCTACAGTCAACCAATATATTATATTAATGGAATGCCTGTTTCTTTTTTCACTGTGTTTTCACTTTTTTAACTGGGACATTTTAGACTAAAACGAGCATTTTGGGACTCTGGGTTCAGGCACCTCCCATGTCACCAATTATACAATAAAGGCTCTGGCCCACTACACACCCACTCACCACCATAGGCTGCCTGTCCTGGACACTCCCACTAAAAGTACAATATATAACCCACAAAACTGTGAACTAGTTACTGAGTAGTACTCGAATGCTTTAGGAAGACACGATGATGGTGTAGCTGAAGGTAATAAATTATCTTCCACCAGAAAAACACTGACTACTGAGAGTTTTTGTCAACTAAACTGTAATTGCATTTTGGAGTTTGGTATCCTATAGCTGAGATGTTAATTTTGCTTTTCTGAAACTGAGATTCTAATAGGGAGGTGTGATATCCCACTTTTCTACTCAAGCTGAACACTGAGAATCTAAGAGGGAGTTTCAAGAATCCTTGGGTACTACCCAGAGGCTGCTATACAGGAGTGAGCCGGGCAGAACATTCCGTGGGTAAGACCCCTTCTCCTACCCTCTCTTCACAGGAGACAGGGGCACTAGCAAGTTTTAATATCTATTTTTTTCCCTCACACAGGCATGGGCAGAGGACACACTCACAGGTCTGGACCATCTCTGAGCCACTTTCTGATAAACTTCAATCATTTGAAGTTGACCTGATATATGAAAGAGATATAGTCATTCAACTTTTGTCTGTTCCTTGAATGAATGCTATACATGTGTTTTTTTCCTGTCCTATATGAACCTTCTCAGTCCAGTCAGATTCCATACATAAAGGCATCATTTTGTATTACTGGTATGCATGCTTCTAACCCATTTACTATCCAGGGAGATGGTGTATTTTATGTGTTTGTGATACCTGCAGTTTAACATTCTAAGTAGCTTCAAAGAAGTGTTCCTCTGCTTAATATTTCTGCTGTCCTTCAGAAGACAGCTGGAATGTTTGTGGTTGAGGGTAGCAATAGATCTGATGCATGGGGATGTAGTAGACTTGGCAGAATCTTGTTGCATTGTTTCATCGTTAGTCATTTCCCTCTCTATAAGTAAGAGAGATAAAGTTGTGGAGTCTAATGCTAATAGTTTGTTTGTTTGTGTCTTTAGGCTTTTCCCGATTAGGGATCACCAAGTCACCACAAAAATCACAGCCATGAGGTAACACTTGTAACTTCTGATACTTTGAATGAGAATGACATACACTGTAGCAACTGCAAGATGATTGGTGCTATATTTTTTTTATGCTTTACTCTTAGAAGAAATCATAAATGTGTAATATGGAGGAACATTAGCAGGTACATGGACTGTCACCTGGACAGGTAGTTTGGTGATTTAAATAAATGATCAGGTACCACCACATTATTTTATAATGTTACTGAGTTTGTAGATATTAGATACTATTGTCTGCATATGTTCAGAACAACTCATATAACAGTGTGTCAACATATCAAGAATTGTGAGGTGCACGGATTCATCATTTCTCTAGAAGCTAACTTTTTAGCTAAGACCAAACAGCTTTGTTTTCTGGGTGGAGGATTTTAATTGTTCCATTTGAGTTATGAAAAGTGCAAGATGGCCTCTGATGTTTCCTTTAACAAGAATGTTATTTTTACAACTTTTTGACTGACATGTTCAATAAAATGATAACTGTCTGTTACTGTACATGCACATAGAATACACTGATATTCCATGGAATAATGTCATGAATTCTGCTTCTGATAAGTATTTTGCTTTTTCTGTTCATGATACAATTTTGATTGCATTAGCTGGTGGAAAAATATGCTTTTACAGTCTAGTGGCATTCGTAAGGCTTGCGAGGACTTGTTTTTAGGAACATACAGACATACTGGGCAAGTGATCTTGTTCACCATAAAATGGCTAGCATATACACCTTTAAGCAGACAAACTCCAAAGTTCTTGCCACCCTTTTCAAGCACCTAATAGTGCCCAGCTCCCAAATTGACTAGGGCCGTACATGAAAACCCTGGTTTAAATTTGTGCCTACCCATTTAGTCATCAAGACTAGCATTAAGGTTGCTTAAGTACTACTTTAGAAGCACTAAACTGAAAAGTAGAAAAAATTATGACTAAATAAACTAAGAAAACTTTAAGACCCTTTGAGAAAGGACACTGGACCTACGATATTTTGGCACTTTCCTCTTTATTTAACAGAACTTAATCAGTTCTATTAAATAAAGAATGAAAGCGCTAAAATATCGCAGGTCCTGTTTCCTTTTTTAAAAGATTTTAAAAGTTTTCTTAGTTTATAAAGTAATACTTTGTTTGACCTGTTGTGATAACATATTCCATAGGACAGGAACATATTGAGTTATGCTGAGTTGCTGAGTTTATTATATGTGGATGGTATTATTTGTGAATGCCAGATCTTTCTTATGGCTTTTTTAATCCAAGCTGTATAATGGAGAGTCATATAAAGTGGAATGATATGTATGACAAAGATGGCAGGTGTAGGATAGACAAAGATGTGAAGAAGATATTGGAGTGGATAAGTAACTGGTTGCTGTATCACTTTTGCAGTGCCTGTGATTCAGTAGTGGAAAGGATAAGTAACTGGTTGCTGTATCACTTTTACAGTGCCTGTGATTCAGTAGTGGAAAGGATAAGTAACTGGTTGCTGTATCACTTTTGCAGTGCCTGTGATTCAGTAGTGGAAAGGATAAGTGGTTGCTGTATCACTTTTGCAGTGCCTGTGATTCAATAGTGGAAAGGATAAGTGGTTGCTGTATCACTTTTGCAGTGCCTGTGATTCAATAGTGGAAAGGATAAGTGGTTGCTGTATCACTTTTGCAGTGCCTGTGATTCAGTAGTGGAAAGGATAAGTAACTGGTTGCTGTATCACTTTTGCAGTGCCTGTGATTCAATAGTGGAAAGGATAAGTGGTTGCTGTATCACTTTTGCAGTGCCTGTGATTCAGTAGTGGAAAGGATAAGTAACTGGTTGCTGTATCACTTTTGCAGTGCCTGTGATTCAGTAGTGGAAAGGATAAGTAACTGGTTGCTGTATCACTTTTGCAGTGCCTGTGATTCAGTAGTGGAAAGGATAAGTGGTTGCTGTATCACTTTTACAGTGCCTGTGATTCAGTAGTGGAAAGGATAAGTAACTGGTTGCTGTATCACTTTTGCAGTGCCTGTGATTCAGTAGTGGAAAGGATAAGTGGTTGCTGTATCACTTTTACAGTGCCTGTGATTCAGTAGTGGAAAGGATAAGTAACTGGTTGCTGTATCACTTTTGCAGTGCCTGTGATTCAGTAGTGGAAAGGATAAGTGGTTGCTGTACCACTTTTACAGTGCCTGTGATTCAATAGTGGAAAGGATAAGTGGTTGCTGTATCACTTTTACAGTGCCTGTGATTCAAAGTGCTATGATTTTTTTATGTCACATGACTAATAGCCTGTGAGGTAAACACCTTATAACTATTATGCTGCCCTCCCCAAACTATCTTGTTTCATATTATTATCAGTTTCCCACACATGACACTTGGGCAACATTCTTGTATAAAACACAGCCCTCTGTTTTAAGCTTCCCTCCATTTAAAATTCTTTTACTTGTATTATTGCTGCTGTCTTGGAGTTGGTTCACTTATTTCTGCTCTTCCCTCCATTTAGTGAGACTAATTTGGTGAATAGTTACTGGAAGCTGCAGTCTTACCATTGTATTGTTTTGCCATTTTTATATCTGCACTCATCTTTTCATTTTGTGCTCTTTGCTTGATTTGAACAGCTTGTGATTTCACAGTTAGATATATTTGTTGGGTTGACAGTGACTCATCTTTATCTGTTGAGTCCACAATGGATATTATCATCTACTTTGAGAATGTCTTCTTTTTCTTTATGTCTTGCTGATTTTAGCTTTTCATTTTGCTTATTTACTGCCCATAAATATAAGTTTGAGCTTATTTGTTATTTTATCAGATCTTTCATAAGGAGTGTACATCATGCCTGATGAGGCTTATTGACAATGGGGGGAATTTAATAAAGCATACACAGACTTATTTGCCATGTAGGCATAGTGGCATGGTGCTTACATGGAAGTAAGCAGATCTGCGATCCAGTAAAAGGAGTGGAGGTGCGTAAACAAGTGGGCAAACACAGAAGTGTCTGTGGCATGCAAATCAACTGATAAGCAGCTGAAATGCATGCAAATGAGGCTGGTAGAGCAGTCCAGTAAGCAGATAGGCAGTTGTGCAGACCCCGTGTTGGTGTCCGTAATGTACACAGAAAAATTCCGTGTACAGGATGCAAAAATGACACCAGGGGTTGAAAAAGTGTACTGACTGTGGCAAAAATAGCACAGGTGACACAGATATGGACAAAACTAGTCACAGTGTGTCCAAAATCGTATGGAAAATAATGTGAAATATTTTTTAATACCCTGGGTATGTATGTGTGGCACGCTGCAGTGCGCAAACATGCTACTATGGAAAAATATATAAAAATATTGTAAAAAACAGAATTTGCGAGTATGTAACAGTAATGCATTATAGGACCCTGTGTGGTATATGTACAATGTTAGACTGCTGTGGTTGCTAACGAGGTAGGGCCTGAAACTGTATAGTTTCCAGGTATTGTGCACGGATCTGTATGCAAATGACCTGGGGTTACTGAATAGTACAAATGGGTATCTTTGTCCATAGATTCCATCCGTGTAAGCACAGAACCATGTTGGTATCCACAGAAGAGGTAGACAATATCAAAATGGGGTGTGTTCACACACTTTTAAGCTCATTGGAACTCAGAGGCATCTGTTTGTGTAGCGTGCCACTGAGCTGAGCAGGTGGGTGTGTAGACTGACTGTAAAGTGTGTTTACCTCTGAGACGTGTGTTTTATCATGTTTTCATGGCACGCTACATGCTGAGCATGACCTTCCATGGTGTGTGTCTACTGACTGCTAAGCTTTGTTTATCTTTGCAGAGCAGGTTTGAGTGGTGTGCTGCAGTACTCAGCAAGAAAGACCGTCAGAAAAAAAATTTGGCTGAGAAAGCCAATGATATATTAATTACTGATGAGCCCTGTTTCACTTACACTAAGGCCATTAAACCCCTTAAAGATGTACTTGGCAGGGAGAATGCACCATAGCTATCCAACCACACAGGCTACACCTACAATAGAGCACTATAAAGGTTGCATACACCCTACAATATGATTTTTCCCCATACTCTGCACCATTGGAGTAAAAACTTGGGAATTTTAACTGAGAGAATGCTAGGGGCTGCTGTAGGTCTGCTACATATGTATGTGCAAGATGCTGAAGTCATTGCAGCTGCTGCTGATGCTGACTATAGGCCTAGACTGAGATGGGGAAGGAGAAGAGTGGTGAGGCACAGGGTAACCTACCAGGAGCTACATGAGCTGGACATTTTAGAGCACTACAGAGTGGCTAGGGACATACTACAAAAACTCACTGAGCTCTGCCGACCTCAGCTCAGACCCAGAGCTAACAACCCATCCCAGTGGAAACAAGGTTAGATGTGGTGCTAGTACCTGGTGGTGACAGCTGTCTGCTGGGACTGTGTCTCCCACTGGACTGCCCAGGACCATGTGCCCCTGGCATGCCATGTTGTAGTGTGGACAGCACACTTCCTTCTGTAGTGCTGGAGGTATTGCCACTACAGGAGCATAAATGTGCATGGCCATGTGGACTCTCAGCAGATGGTGTTGCTGGTCTATGTCCACATGTCCAAAGCCCAACTCCAACCAGATGTTGCAGCACAGATAATGTGCAGTCAAAGACAGACACTATCTCAGGCCACCGTCTGTCTACTACATCAATGAAATGTTCCATGGCAGTCATGTATGCCAGACTGTGCTGCATCCATAACCCTAAGCATCCATCTGGTGTTGCTTTCCAAACATGTCTGTGCTTCCATGACAGCCCAAAACATGCAGTGAGTGATCCATGATGTGACACCTGCAACAGGAGGTGAATGGGCAGCAGTCCTCCTTTGAGCAGCCCTGTCAATCTGCCTGTGTGGGACCTCACCAGCTATTTGGCTATGGCCATTGTCTACATGCACTGATGCCATAGTTCTCACATTTTCCTGTACTATGTCACCACCCTCTGACTGTTCACTATTTGTGGCCTCTGATGACTGGCTATGTGTGGGCATACTAACCGTGTGCAGGGATAATGGGTGCAGAAGAGGGATGTCAAACTCTGGGACAGATTCAGCCCCCAACAACCCCACCTGTGCCTCACTATGGCCACCATCATCATCAGAGTCTAATGAGATACTGAGATCAGGTTGTGAGGGGGACAGATTCCAACCCCACTGTTCACCTGTGAGAAGCAAGACAAAAGCAGTACATTTCCACCTGAACTATTATGTGTAGTAATCCATACAGACTCATACAGCTGAGGATCCACAACTGCATTACATGTCGCACATATTCTCATCTCTGATCCCATGCACAACACACAAACTCACAACAACATACACAGACAATTCAGGCCCTGTATAACATGCATATCACCTACATCCAGTAAACTTTGCCAGTACAATATATCTGTGAGGTATGCAATATGACAGTGCATGTGATAGAACTACACATAAAACCCAGTACACCTGTCTTGAGAATGATATGCCAGTTGCAGTATCACAGCCTCGGTATATACCATCTCCCTAATGTGTTTGGGCATCTTGGAGTAATTGCCTCATGTACAGCAGGCTGCATAATTGATCATAACTATAAGTGCAAACATGTTGATGCTTGTACAAATGCACACCTCTCATTTCCTAGGCTATGCACTATAGTTAGCTGCTCCAAAATGGAACATGCAACTGTTCTAATCTGGCTAAGCACAACAGTTGTGCATGAGGCAAAATGGCATCCCTTAACTTCTCTAGGGTATACATGATCTGTAAAAAACAATATCATGCATACCAGGTACAGGACCACGGACTCTGTCCACACCTGACAGACCTATGAAAAGGTGAGGAAGAGGTATTGTCAGCAACACCAAATGTTGCAGTGTTACAAGGTAATATGTGCATATATCCACATGTACAGTAGCTAATGTGATACTGGCTATATTGCTTACATTCTGAGTATGTGTGCACAACTGTGGGTAAAAGCCGAACCCAGACCCACAGTGCAGATATACCTGACACCAGTTTACTGGTCTGTAAAGCCTGTCACAATGACTGATACAGTATTATACTGATAAACACAGTAAGCTTACCTGGATGCTCCTCTGATGTGGATGCTGGGGCATCCACCTCCAGGATGTATGGTGTGATGAATGCTTGTGTGCTGTTGGCTGATCTTAAGTACACCAGGAAATCCTCTGCAGCCGAGAGTGATTGTTGTGTTGCAGGCCCTCCACCAGTGGCAGCATGATCCCTGGCAACAGCAGCTGCTCTTTGACGTGCAACATTGACCATATCTGTGGCCCGGTGTCACAGTTGCTCATAGGTCTTGTTCTGTTGGCCAATGTGATAAACAGCCCTGACAAGGTCGCCTCACAATGCTGCCCACTGTTCAGGATTGTAGCAATCCCTGGAAAGCAGGATGTGATGGTGGACTCTGAGGGCATCCAGTATAGTATAATTCTCTGCAGATGAAAATGGTGGATGTCTCCATCATTCCTGCAAGACAACAAGAGGGGAACACACTACAGGACAAGATACATGATGTCCACTATGTATAGACCCTACACATCCAAAATGTCCTGCACTATCCACTGCTCCCTCATACGTCATACCCCACAGTCTGGCAACACACTACATGTGTGGTTACCACCAAGATTGTAGCAATACTGGGTAATGCCACTGTGTGCTGTGACAGATTCTGCTGTATGTCTCTACACCCATCACTGCAGTCTACTGTGGTGTGTCCCCTATGGGCAATTCCCCACTAATATGTCATACAGCCACTGTCGGACAAATAGCAGTGTTCTATTACAACAACTATATGGGGACAGTCCAACAACACCAATGTGCCATAACGACAGAAAGCAATGCTAACCTGCTGTAGTATATGTTCCCTGTAGGCATCATGCCTCTCAACTATACATATGTTTGCAGAATGTCAATATGTTTACCCCATAGCTGTGGTCCTTTTTTGCACAAAGTTGTGGATGTCTGACAAATGGTTGTCCAATCATTGATGGTTGCTGTC
Organism: Protopterus annectens; assembly: GCF_019279795.1. Classification (NCBI taxonomy): domain Eukaryota; kingdom Metazoa; phylum Chordata; order Ceratodontiformes; family Protopteridae; genus Protopterus; species Protopterus annectens. The sequence continues at coordinate 1,979,185,490 of NC_056725.1, read as the reverse complement.
AGTAAATTAAAACAGAATGTAACGGTCACACATCAGACCCCTCAGAAAACATGTATGTCACAGTAATATCTGTTAGTCTATTCACATTCTTACTTTGTATGGCTAATATGTATACTCTGTCTCAGAGTTCGGGCCTTTGTCCCCCCATTAATTAAGGCTTTGTCCTGATTTCTTACTGTAGGAGGTTCAGAGGTATGTTAGGCATAACTCTCAACCAGACAGGGACGAATGTCCATGAAACAGGGACTAGCAAGAGTACATCAGGGACATTCAGGGACACATTTACTATGTCAGTTCTATTTATGTGTGACATTGACAGAATGAGAGGAGGTGAATTACAGTACATCATTTGATGTTACAGAAGTGTACACCCTTATTTAGTATTACTATGCCTTATGTGTAATCCACTATCTGTACTACAACAGCGGACCGTTGCAGGAAGGATTGACAGGGACAGAGCAGAGATGTGATTCAAAGCAGGGACAGTTGAGAGGCATGCCTGTAGGTGCTGGACAGCAGAGTATCACTGACATATCAATATCATAGATCTTATGCAAGCCTACTATTTTAATCCCTATTCCCCATACCTCCATCCTCCCATCCATACCATGTTTTATGGGACCATCTAGTACACACCCAGTAGAGTAATGCATTCCTTTATTTGAAGAATTCCTTTACAAATGCTTTGCATGTATGCTGTCTATATGAGTAAAACCACATACAGACATGTTCCCCATAAGCAGTTGCTTGCCTTTTGTAAGTAATGCTCATTAACAGGTAATTGCCTATGCACCAATCTGTGGCTCAGATTTGCTAATTGCATCCAAAACAGCTGAATTGCACTATCATTAGCCAATGACATGGCAACACACTGCAATATATAAGGCCTTAATATAGGCCTTGGTCCCTTTCTTACTTGTTGAGATGGGCATTACTGAGGTGTGGAGACTACAGCATCACAGACAATAAGCACAAATACTTTCCACTATAGAGATGTATGAATTATGTCCACAGTTTTGCCTCATATGTTTGGTCAGTATCCCATGACAGTGTGGTCATCTGGCAGTTCACTTGCCAGTATTGTGGGCTGCGGTCAGTAAGGGGACAGAACCATGTGAGTGTCACATGGCATACTCATCAGAATATGCATGCTAATGCAGTAGGTGGTATTATATCAGCTGACTACCTTTGTAGGGGCAAACTGTGAAACATGTCCCTATCTCTGGGCCTTTGCCCCCCCTTTATGTATGGTTGTGTACGGATACCTTGTTATAGGGGACTGGGAGGTATGGTGGGTCTGTAGCAGCTGCCTTTACATACAGCTGTGTATGCTCCAGGACACACAGGGGGGAGTGTGAACAGTTTGGAGGCCAGCAAGCTGTATGTGTAACTGTGGCAGCAGTGTCATCCCTGTCATTACAGCAGAGCCAAGGTGAGGGTACCCTTTACAGTCCAATTGAAGGCATATGCTTAAAGTACATCTGTTATGCAACAGTGCCAATAGCAGAGTAGTAGGCAACATATAGTTAGGCTATACAAATATGTGCAGTGCGTCCCTACCTGCAGGCCTTTGACTTGCAAAACTGAGTAGCAGATTATACTTCAGTAGCAGTAACTTATAGATGTTAAAAATGCATGACTCAGTCATTACTTGGTGTCTTCACAACAATGTAATTGAAGTGCAAAACACTTGATTCGAGCCCAGGACTGTGTGTGGCAAAATATACTGTATGCAAGGCATTTAACAGACTGAGCTACTGAGTCAGTGCTAGAGTAGGTGTGTTAGCCAGATACATATGAAGACATACAGGCTGTAACACACATTGTCTGCAGCCATCAGTATGTGCATGGCTTTCAAAGGCAGTTGTTCTGCAACAGGGTCACAGCTGAACATGTGTACTGTGCCATTGATGCCATAGCAGGTGTGCTTTCAGATGTTGAAGTTAAAAGGGAACATTTACCTGCTATCCCAGGCCTCACGTACTGCCATTATTATTTATTTGGTTTTCTACTGGTGTATTTTTGCATCAGAGTCTCACGTACACTCACATTTTTCCCATTAGGTTTAATTTAGGTCAGTCAGTGGCAAGCAGTATGTTTTGCTGGAAACACCTGTTTTAATTAAGATCTGTGTGGTGTAGTGGGTTACTGCAGCAGGCTATAGCTGATAGGGGCCTGCATTCGAAATGTGTCAGGGGTGATTATTTTGTACATGTGCCTAACACTGTGAGAAACACATAGGATCATTGAATTACATTAAAGCTAATTTAAGTGGATTTACGTGGTACGGCACAATGTGCCACATCACAGCACTTTGCTTAGCTCCATGCAAACCCACACTAAAAAAATTAAAAAGAAAAGAAAAAGGGGGTGATAAGATAGTGATGAAACGGGGGCAAGCAAGGGTAAAAACATAGTGAAAGGCAGGTAGAGATGTGCAGGATGGGTGTAGGGAAGAACCATAGCTTTCCATTTCTTCTACAGCAACAGCTATGCATTTTGACAGATTTTGTGGATGAATTTGGACTCTCAAACCCCAGAGAGAGGGGTGAGGACAACATAAATGTGTTGTCAAGCCAATTGGACCAAAATTAGTTGTGTCCAGTGGACATGTGTGTGAAATGGAGAGCTATGTATGGGGCAATATTTTTTGTGGGTCAGGTGCCCATTTTGTTTTTAAAAGGAGATAGTGGAATGTTGGGGAAGGGATATAGGTACATATGGAGAGGTTAAGTTAGGTAGGAGAGGATGGGATTGCAGATAGACAAGACAGACAAGACAGCAGACAGGGGAGGTGTGTGACACATGAAGGGGGTAAACACCTTGGATTGGGAGGATTTTGTGGAATCCGTGATGCAATACCTCCAGACAGCAGCAGCATGACTGAAGTCTCCACCCATGGACAGTTAACACTGCTCCTTCACTGTCCTGAAAGTGGCTGTGCTGCAGGCTGGGTGGCAGGGTCAGCTGGCCTCACCAGGCTGTCCAGTCTGCCCTCAATCTGGTGCAGGTGATGTTCATAGCTCCTATGAACAATCCTGCACACCATGGCTGATAGTTGAACTTGGGTGACTACCACCCCTCTGCCACCGCTCCCAGGGGGGGGATGAGCCCCGTTCCCTGAAGTGGTTCCACCTGAAGATGGTGCAGGGACAATAGAGGGGCCACCACTGGCCTGTGTCTCAGATGTGCTAGGACCGGGTGCCATAGTTAAGGTAGGGTAGGTGGATCACCAGGAATCAGCCTACCCTGACATGCTGTGGTGATGGACGTATAGTAATAAGTATAGGTTAGTTATAAACAAAACCATTGTTAGTAATAACAGCATGCCAGAACATTGGAAATAAACCCATTACATTTTAATGCATATGATGTGAAACACAACAATAAATAACAGAACAGTCAGTATATTAATAGAATGCCAGTAACAGTTAAGGCCAACAGAATAAGTAAATCAAGAAGATATGTTAATATATAACCATTTTAATGCATACAGTAATGAAACACATGCCCCAAAATACTGTTTAATGTAACAACATATGTTAATAGTAAACCATAACCAATGAATAACGATAATACATATATGAAGGTAAGGGGGAGAGAGAGAAATACAGTCCATTAATACCATTATAAGCTCTATAGTTGACAGCAGTACTGCTATCTACTCTACAGGTCTGTCCTTTCTTTATGTGTAAAAGTGCCCTATAGCTGCTGTAGCATGTACATACCTATCAAGCTATTGCATGGGACAGTATGGGCCAAGCAGTAACAATTGCAGGCACACAACTACACAGAACACTTGCACATCAGGTAGACCTATATAACTACATAGGTGTACTGTGGGCTGATGTAGTAATACTTTGCTATTTACTTAGCATTTTGATGATAAATCTATGGCAGAAGGATTACACACTAGTAATTACATTATGGGACAGTGTGACACTTGAGAGACATGTATGTTTACAGTACAGAGAGTAAACAACTATCATGCCTTACTTGGCAGACATGGGGATATAACCCAATAGCAGTGACTGCAGAGAACATCTGCATCAACTGTATTAATTGACTGCAGCAGCCTTTAACAGACACTCCAGGCATACAGACATACAAAAGATGACACATTTTATTTCATTTATTTTATTTTAACAGCCCTGGTGGTACAGCGGTAGCATTGTTGCCTCACAGCAAGAGGTTCTCCAGTTCGATTCTTGGCTGGCGTGCCTTCTGTGTGGAGTCTGCATGTCCTCCCTGCGGTCGATTGGCTTCCAAAAGACAACCATGAATGGGCGTGCCTTCGCTGAAGGTTGGGTGTTGGGCTGGCAACTCGGCACCATAAAAATCTACTCCCAATCATTAGTGGACTGGAGTTCCGCTGTGGCGACCCCTAACCGGGAAAAGCCGAAAAGACAAAACAAATTTAATTTATTTTATTTTATTATGATTATAATTATACTTATTTCCTTTATTTTAAGCTGTATTTTCACATTTGTGGTAATGATTGTAACAGTCTGTGACATTTAAACACACAATTATTTACTCATAATATAATATGGGCTACCTCACCCATTTACCTGTAGTTCCTGTGGAGAGAATATCTGTTAACTTTACATGACTGATACTGTAATATTTAGTGTGATATAGCACTGGATTTGAACCACAGTCTCTGTGTGGCAAAATGTACTTCACACAGAACATTTAGCAAGCTAAGCAATTGGGTCACTGCTGATTACTGACTGACTGATATTTGCCTAGAGCTCACATGGCACCACCATATAACCAGGTAATAGTAGTACAGTTTTATACTAGACTGCAGAGAAAATTGAACGCACATGCATGAAATTCAAGCATGATGGAGATAGTAGCTAACCTATACATTACTACATAGAATGCAGGTGTACACAATATAATGCTAGTGTGTTGAAATATCTGTGAAGTCAACAAACAATATCTGGTTATGGTTTATTTGCTGTCTACAACTATTATACTGTGATACCTGAGTGCAGCACCATACCTAACAGCCTGAATGCATATAGCTGCCATGCAATGGTGAAAACAAGACAATCCTGATGTAAACAATTTACCTTGATGTTATTGCTCTTGGTAAATGTGTTGTAGCGGAGCAGTTGTCATAATTAATTTCTTACATAACAGCTCTGAATCTGCACTTACAGCACAACAGACTTTATTAGATATACCTTCATGTAGGTACTGATATTATTTCATGTTTTTATTGCAGAACAGTTGTCATATTTGATTTCTTGCAAAACAGCCCTAATTCCACACTCATTGCACAACAGACTTTATTAGAGATCCCTTCTTGCATTTACTGGTAGAGTTTTGAGTATTTTATTGCATAACAGTTGTCATTATGCAGGTGTTGCAATACAGCTGTAATTCCACAGTTATTGCACTACAAACTTTATTGCATATACTTTATTATGGTTAATGCTTTACTCTTCCCTGCTTATGACACTACATTTTGCAGTATGCACTTATTGCAGTACAGCTGTAAGTCCACGTTCACTCCAATACAATATTTACTGTATATTCCTAATCACAGTTAATGGTTTACTCTTTCTTGCTTATTTGACTACATATAGCAAAATACATCTGTACTCACCACACTCATGGTGCAATATTGACAAGCGCCTGTCGTGCACCTCAATGTTGCAAACCCTATCTTCTGCATCTGTTGGGAGAGAAGCACACCATTATGCATACCAATTTATCAGACATTCAGATTAGGTACTGGTGAAACTAAGATAAAACTACTTACAAACTTGTGGGGCATTGCCTGCCTGAGGTTCTTGGACCCAGATGTCCAACAGACCAACCTTCCTACACTTCAGGTCATCATGGTAGTGATGGACCTGCTCACCTGTGCAGCAGATACCTGTCATACTGGTGAGTTTACATGCAGGCTGGTACTAGGCCACCACCTTGCACTCTGAGCCTTGGAACTCTCCTTACAGCAGCTGGTCATCATCCAGGAGTCCAACCATGACCCTGTACTCCTGAATGCTCCAACTCTGCACCTGGAAGCACACACCCTCTCCAATGCCATCCATCATCACTACACAGGTAGAACTCCAACAGATTATACAATATTCCTGCCTAGTGAGCTTAATATAGCATGTTTTCCTGCCCTTAAATGCCATTGGGCAACATTTAAAAATGCATCTCATTGCCTAGAAGTGCACAAACCAGCTCAGCTAATCCGAGCAGTGCAAAAACCTGAAGACCCATCTACTTAGCAGTGCTTTGCAGTGCGCAAACCAGCCAAGCAGTGCCAAGCAGTGCATAAACATTATCAGTCGTTATTTGGTTTATGCAGTGCTTAGCATGTCTTAGCAGGTCTTAGCAGAGGTTAGCTGAGTGCAGCAGGCCAACATTTTAAAATAATTTGCATAATTTGTATTTTGAAAAGAAATGCTTACTTGCCCTTTCATTTATTTAAACCCTGCACCTACTGCACATGAGGATGTAACTTTACTCATTTAGCTATGTGGATATGTGGAATTTTGGTATACCTTTACATTTGCCGCTAAGCTACCTTTAAGCACTGCTGAGCACCATGCCGCACTACTGAAATCTGCTCAGCTATGCTTAAACGTGACCTTTAACTAAATAATTAAATACATCCAGTTTCTATTTTTAGATGTCTGGCAGGTGTCTCAGCCCCACTTAGTACTGCTGCACTCCACGCAGTACAGCGAAAACATGGTTTAAAAAAATAAATAAATTACATTGATATAATACAATTGGACAGTGCAAGGAGTGTGTTACTATCTGCAGACACAGTTCCCACCACACTCTTTACACTGATTCAATAACCATGTTCCACAGCTTTCCTTTGGCAATGTGCCATGAGTATATACATGGCATGCTGCTGAGAGGGAGCCATGTATACAGACACGGTAACATTTCATATAGGCTCTACTCTATGTCTACACAGGTTTTATTAAATCTACGGGAATATCTTTACTTGGAATAATTTCTAAAAAAAGTGACACATAGCAATACATTATTTAATATATTTCTATATGACAATACATTAAATAATGTATTGCGATATGGCAATACATTATTTAATTCCAAGTGTTTTGTCTTCGATTTCCTGAATGTGTTTGTATCACAAAATGAACTTTAAAACCTCATTCATTTAAGTAATTCTATTTTTCTTAGGAATTCAGTCATTTAGACATGTTCAAAAGTTGCTTGGATCATTAGCTAAAGTGGCTATTTAGTTAGTTTTAGTTTTTGCCTAACTGCTAACTGCTAAGTAGGTAAGTGCACAGGTCCACAGACCATTCTTAGTGACAATCTGGGCCAAAATGCACAACATTAAAACCACTGAATTCAATTTATATTGAAAAATGTATAATTTTAATTTAAAACAAATAAAAAATAATAAGTTTAATTGAAATATTGAATTTACAAACAGTAAGATTTGTAGAATGTTACATATTGTACTTTGAGGTGTACTCTACCTTATATAACCAGTATAAAATCAAAAGTTAAGTTTATTCATTAAATGAGAATGCTTAACTGGCTCAAACACCCTCCTCATATCAACACAAATAGTATGCATGAGTAAGTCTTTCTCCATGTTAGGGAGAACTGATTGTTTTAATCTTTATAAAGCCATTATTGTACTGTATTGTTTCCTAAACCCATATTGTGCATGTGGTAACAGCTAATATTTTTTGAAATACTGAAGAATTTAAAAATAGGCATTCCTTTCCAACAGTTTAGCAACAGAACAAAGATCTCCAATATAGCAAAGGTTAGAGGATGAAGTTGGGGAGGGTGCCTTAAGCAATGAGCATATTTTAATGCCAGTGGTATGACTCCAGTTAAGAGAATAATGTTAAAAAGATGAGCTGATGGCTTTATTATATGATCAAAAGCCATCTTAAGGAATGCATGATGGTGCTGCTGGGCAAACCCTGGACTGCTAGTGGACAGAAAATAAATAAACAACTACAGACATTTTATATACTGAAATTTCCTTAATGCAGAAAAGTTAATGAAGTACTGGAGCATCATAGTGCATTGCTAGGCTAAGATGAGCTGAGCTAGCAAGAGGTGATTCCCCAGAATGTTCTACAGAAACAATACAATTTTTGATTTAATCAATCAAAGACAGATCTAGGTACTTCATAGGAATGCTGATTGTACTTTTCGGGTACTCAGACAGGTCCCTGAAAAGCATTTTTTTCATTTGGTCCCTTCAGAACTCATTGTTACTGGCCCAGCCCCTAGTACTCAACAACCATGCCAGATCTACCAGTTACTCTCCAACACCCCCCTAGACTTACTCCATTTTTGCTAGGGTTGGTTGTGGATCTCAATGGTTTCCTGGGAACTCAGCTCATCTGTGCTTCTGCCTGGGGAGATTATTTTTTCATAAGATACCCACTTTTCTTTCTCCACCCACCATGCGTGTTTATATTCTAGGGCAACTCCCATCTATGGACCACTACCCCCCCATAAGGAACATATCAATGATTGCCCTCCTGTTTGGGATGGAGATGCCCATCCCATGCCTGCTGCTCTATCAGTCACCTGAACTGCTAATCCAACCCAAGTTGGCTGGATGATAGTCAGGGCTTTATCCCTGTATGCCACTGAATTGGCCTAGGTCCCTTAAAAGCTTTTGAGCTAGGTCTTGGTAACCATCTAGTGATCTTTGCTTGCACTTGGCATGCACACTGCTTTCTTCAGTATTTATGGCTTGCACTGTTATTTAAGTGCATGCTAATTTCAGTATTTTTTTCATCCCATGGGTTTTCATTAGAAGCACAGAAGAATCCCTTTCTCTAAATGTGGATTTAAGGCCATATATTCAAATTGGGTATTTAAAAACCATAAAATATTTTTAACCTACACAGAAAGAGTATATCCTGAATTTCTGTGAATAGGCTAAGGAATTTACTGAAAGCTAC
>NC_056725.1:1979144042-1979169042 GCF_019279795.1 Protopterus annectens | reverse complement strand
GCTGTATCCAGGACTGTTTGTAAGCTTCTGTGCCCCAAGCCTTTCTGTGTTGGAGGGAAGCCTTCTAGCTTATCGGTGGGAGTGGTAAGCACTAGGTAGCCTATCGACCACAAGAGTGTTTTCTGGGCCAGAAATTGTAGCTTATTGGCCATTTGGGAAGTTTTTCCATCCCTTTCAACTTTCTGGTTTAAAAGACTGCATTTGCGCTTGCTTTCCACCTTCCCTGTAACTAGTTTAGTCCAGATACAGATTTGCTGTATCCAGGACTGTTTGTAAGCTTCTGTGCCCCCAAGCCTTTCTGTGTTGGAGGGAAGCCTTCTAGCTTATCAGTGGGAGTGGTAAGCACTAGGTAGCCTATCTACAACAAGATTCAGATCCAGATTCTTAGTTTTAGCACTTGAATTTGCTTACCCGTGCTCAGCACTTGTTCAGAACTTGTTGTAAGCACTAAATAAACTACAAATTACTACAGCACTCACCCTTCCTCATTACCTAGAGGAAAACAGTTTTGGTACTTACTTTCCTCACTTGCTTAGAGAAAAACAGCTCTTGTACTCACTTTCCTCACTTGTCTAGAGGAAAATATTTTTTTATTCAGGCATGTCCAAGGGTCAGCTCCCAGTGTTTTCTCCTGTCTGTCTGATGAGTCTGGGCATCTTGGGGCAATGTAGCAATTGCCTCATGTACACAGACAACCATCTCATCCTACCACCCAACACTACAACCTGTGAGAGATGCACTTATCTAGCCAAACTGGAGGTAAAGCTCTCTCCAACCAAGACTGAACTTGATAGTCAAGAGGAGAAGGTAAACACTTGCACCACACCACACTCATCACATAGTCCCACTAAACCTACACCACCAAAATCCACACATAGAAACACAAAAACATTCACAGAGGCTCTCAATAATAATCTGCTCAAGCAACAGAGACCTCCAAAGCAGAAATGCAAGCAACCTCCCACCACCAACACAACCCAAATGACACATAGCCCACAGACTCAGTGTGCCACTCAACCACAGCCCATAAGGCAAAACAATGTACCCAACACACTAGTCATAGGTGACTCTATAGTCAGGCACACTGATGTCCCACTCAACAGGCTAAACAAGGAGAAGGTCACTGTCAGCTGCCTATTGGGTGCCAGGATCCACCACATAACCCACGCACTCAGGTCACTCCACAACAATTACAAATATGACTCTGTGATTGTCCATGTTGGTGTGAACGACCTGAGATGTACCTCCCTGGACTACATGAAAAGAGACATGGAAGAAATCTCCAATCTTGTAGCCCAGGCAGGTATGACCCTAGTCCTGAGTAGCATTCTGCCATCACCCAGAATGATACCGCAGTACAAGGACAAAATGATTGACTTCAACAATTGGCTAAGCTTCTGGTGCCATTCTAAGGGGATCCAGTATCTGTCTGCCTGGAATGACATGGTCGACAGACCATGATGCTTTGCCAGAGATGGCCTGCACCTGTCACCCCTGGGATTCCAGATACTGGCAAAGGCTCTTGCCACCACTATAGTGCCTTTTTTAGGCAAGGTTCAAATGACAAATTCACCACCATAACAGGAACAGGCAAGCAAAAACTGAGGGTAATGCTACTCAATGCTAGAAGTCTAAATCTCAAAATGTACTCACTAGAGGCACTTCTTAAAATGGAGAACATCGATATCTGTGCAGTGACTGAGACCTGGTTTAAGGCTCCAGAGAGCACCCCTGCATTACCAGGCTATAACTCATACCACACTTTTTGGCCATCTAACCTGGACCGGAACACCAAAGGCGAAGGTGCGTCCATATTCATTAAGGATATCCACACCTCCAGGCTAGTTGCTCAGCATAATGCAGCCAAGGTTATCCAAGTGCAACTAACTCTGGGCAAAACTGCAATCCAAATTGTAGCTTGCTACAGATCCCACACCATGCCCCATGATTCCCACTCCTCTTTTCTTGATATACTGGAAAATATTAGGGTTCAAGCAAACACCATAATACTGGGCGATTTCAACTACCCCACCATTAACTGGGAAAACTACTCATGTACCATCTCCTTCACTCAGTGCTTTCTGGAATTCATAAATTCAAATGCCCTGGATCAACTTATCCACACCCCCACCAGGGGCAACAATATCTTAGACCTAGTCATTACCAACATGAATGACCGGTGTTCCACACCTGAAGTCAACTCCTCGTTGGTCAGATCCGACCATAAGCTAATCACCCTAGATATCCACATCCTGCCCCACCCCCCATTAAGGAAACCACAGTAAAAAATGTCTCCAAAGCCAATTTCATGCTTCTTAAGGCAGAAGTGGCAAACTTCATGACACCCATGCAGATGGACAATACAGTTATGACTGCTGAATCCTACACAAATCCGCTCTATAAGCACTTACACGAGTGCATGGATCGTGCTATCTCAAACAGAACCAAGACGCTATCCTCCAAAAAAGGAAGCCAATCTGGTGGTCCCCTGCCATAAACAAACTTTACAACAGAAGTAAGAAATTGTTGCAAAAAAAGGGAAACATCTCATGAGTGGAGGAGCTCCCTGGTCAGCCTCAGAAAGAAGCTGAGATTCCCTCTAAGATCCTCCAAAGCTAGCTATGAAAACAAGATTGCCACTGATTCTAAGGACAACCACAAAGCATTCTATAGCTATGTCAAGAATCTCACTGGTAACACCCAGATCTGCTCGGAGTTACAGCACAATGGCACAAAAATTACAGAACAAACTGACATTGCCAACATCCTGGCAGATAGGTTCAGTGCTAAATTTACCCTCCTCTCACCCCCTAAAGGGCCCATATCTATACAGGAAGAATGCAGAGTCCCTATAATCACAACTTCACAGGTAAAAGCAGCACTCTCTAAAGCATCCATGGGACCGGACAACATCTCAGGCTGCGTTTTACATGAATTTCAGAATGAACTGGCTCCCCACCTAAGCACCATGTTTAATCATGGCCTTACATCAGGCTTTGTGCCCACTGAATGGTGCACAGCAACAGTTATCCCACTCTACAAAGGAGGAGCCACCACTGATCCTGGGAACTATCACCCTATTAGCCTGACAAGCCTGGTCTGCAAGGCCATGGAACGTATCATCATGGAATTCATAAACAAAGACATTGGTAACCTCCAAACTCTGCACCCCACCCAGTTCGGGTTTATGGAAGGCAGATCTTGCCTCCTGAACCTGGTCGACTTTTTTGAGGCAGTCACCAAAGCCGTAGACGAGGGTAAGGTGGTTCACACAGCCTATCTTGACCTCGCCAAGGCTTTCAGCACCATCCCCCATTCTGGATTTATAGCTAAACTCACTAAACTAGGTTTAAATTCCTATGTCACAAGATGGGTTGCCAACTGGCTCACTGACAGAACCCACACTGTAAAAGTTGCAGACTACAAATCTGACTTCAAACCAGTGACAAGTGGAGTACCACAGAGTTCAGTCCTGGGACAACTCCTGTTTGGTATCTACTTCTCTGAAGTACAGGCTAACACAGAAGGCCTCTGGCTAATGAAGTTCGCAAATGACTGCAAACTAGGAGCTATAGTTGAGTCCCCAAATGATGTGGACATCTTACAGAGGGGCCTCACTGAGACAGATGCCTGGTGTCAGAGCCATGGCCGCAAGCTCAATGCCAAAAAGTGCATTCTTATCCCCTTTGGTAAAAACTCTGTACCCATAAACTACCACATAGGCAGCAGTCTTCATAACACCGAATGTGTGATAAGAGACCTTGGGACCCAGATGGACAGTAGTCTCTCCTTTGATAATCACATTGCCACAGTAGTCAGGAAATTCTTCTACATGGCACTTCTCATCACAAAAGGGTTCTCATCCAGGACAAAAGAGATCATTGTTCCCCTCTACTCAACACTCATTAGACCCATTATAGAGTACAATGCCCCTTTTGGAATGTACCTCACAAGACATCTGCAGCAGCTGGAAAGGCCACAGAACTACCTCACAAAGAGAATTACTGGCCTCAAACAGATGCCCTATACTGATCATCTCAAAAAAACTCCAGCTTTACTCCGTAGCATATCGCCTACTCCGAGGTGATCGCTGCCTAACATATAAAGCTGTAACAAACCCAGAGCTGTTGGACATGCTAGACCTAAAGAAATCCCAATTCCTCTGAGCTACACGCTCTAGGGACCTAAACCTTGTCACCACAATAAACAGGACATGCTGGAGGGATAGATTCATCCCAGAGACTTCCCATACTCTGGAACAAGCTACCCATGTATGTCAAGCAAAGTTCCTCATTAACACTCTTCAACAAAAATCTTGATGAGTGGATGGGAAATAGGAAATACACCCCGGGGATCACTTCCGTGGCTCTGCTAGACAGGGGCACAGGAAATTAACTTTCTTGGGTTGGCGTAAGCCAGGGAACTTTGGTGGCTATTCTTACTTAGGCCCTTGGGCCAATAGCCTAGTACCTACCTATGTACCTATGAACCTATACCATGAATCTGGGTAAAATATCCAGAGCTTGGTTTAACCTCTCGTCACTGTCTGAGTGTTTTCTCCATCCCTACATAAGTTTTTGTCTGAATACTTTATTTTCTTTCTACCTTCCAAAAAATGTAAAGCTAGTCTAAGCTGTCCTTAAATATTGTGCTTACGCTTGTTGCCCAGGTCATAGCTGTAAAGGGTTCATGATAATCAGTTCAGGTAACAGAATAAGTCAAAGTGAAAAACAAATGTTCTACTTATGCTGCTTATAAACTCTAGGTGAATGAGTTTCTTTGCTTGTTTCAATTAACTGACAAGGGCAGATACAACGACTTGTTGTATACATTAATTCTGATTTTGGAAAATACCTAAATTGTTGTTTGGCATACACAAAACTGAGAGTGATTGCAGACATATTTTCAAATTTCTAGTCTGGGCTTGCAAGAAAATACAGTTATGTAAGAAATTTTCTTCATGGGGTAAAACATATTTACCTTTCATAATTACTACTCTATTATTAGTAAGCTTAAGTTTAAGTTTCCCCTTTAGCAGTGATTTCCTTACCAATGACGTTCTGAAATTTTTGGAGACAAATTTTTTTTTCCTTACTGGAATTGAAACAGATGTATCTTTTTGTACAATTTCTATAGGAATTCCAGGCACATCTTCCCCTCATGCATACATTTGAATCATCCAAATATTGCTTTCTGACACTATGATTGGTGACCATATTAAATCTGGCACTTGTGCTTTTCATCTTCTCTTCCACGTATCTGAAATTTCTAACCATAACCTCCAGAAATATGCCACCAAGTGGTTCTCCTATCCCTCCTCAACAGTTTTATTTAGCAGTAATCATCTTTGTGAAAAGACTTTTGTGAACAAAGTACAAAAATGCTTTATTCTAGAGGTTAGTTCAGGGAAATTCCCCATTCCCTATGGTGCAGTAACATTTGGGTTGATTTATTACTAATAAAGGGTTACAAAGAGTAAAGCACCATGCACAGCGGTACTGGGGTTTGCCTTCCTGCATACACAGCTTTTAAATTCCACTGGTAGCTGTGCTCTGACTAATGTGCATTCTGAAGACTTTTCACTTGCTCTAAAACTAGGGATCCCTCTTAGTCTATAGAGTTTGTCCTTGGTCATGTCACTCATTGCTCTATAAGATTTTTCATTTGGGTTCTATTTCTTACAGATTCAATAAACTTCCTCACCATTGATCTTTGTAGTTAAATACAAATGCATTATTATAGGGTTTAGTCTTATTTAGATCAGATGCATTCCCCTTCATCTTGGTACTGCAAATGCACTCTATGTTAAAATCATCTCCTTTTCCTGAAAAGACTAGCAGCTTTATAATACACACTCTTATATCAAAGTCATAGTTTTTGAGATGAAAACCTGAGCCTTTCAACTTGCAAATTATATCCATTTCTCATATATATTGTACCTTGTGGTGCTTGTTACTGATTGTACATCTGTGGAGATTTTCACACTCTGAAGAAGGGCTTTTAGCCCATATGGATTCTCCAATTAAACAAATGCCAATAAATAATACATAAAATAAATAAATTCACCAGTCTTTGAAGTGACCATTGGCATTACTTATCTGGAACACCATCCTCACATTCTAATTCCTGCTGGATCCCTGGAAACGATACACTCTTCATTCACAAATGAAAGGTGCCTACCCTGCTTATGATCTTCTTTGCCACCTGCCTACTAGATCTGCCTTGTGCAGATTTGTTTAAAATCTATGGAGAATATACATTCCTTAATGTCTGTTGCTTTGCCTTCATTGTATAAAACTTCCAACTGCAGCTTTTGGACTCAGGTTTACCCATCTCTCACCTTCACACAAGCAATCCTGCATATCTTAAAAAGTCTGGATCCCCATTAGTGCTTACTCTATGTTATTTACTTACTATTTCATGTTTAAACTTCTATTTCTCTGCTACTGTCTATACTGACTTTTTTCTTTCCAAATTTCTTTCGTTCCAGTTGTCTACAGACTCTAAGTACTGAGTATACATGTTTTCTTAGAATGTTTATATGGAAAATATGATGTCTTGTATAGTAGGAGCTAAGCATTAGAACTTAATATCCACTTTCATAAAACCTTCCTTTGATCTGCAATAAAAAAAAAAAAAAACATGACTGTGGATATGGACAACTTAACACACCTGCTTTGTCTCATTCCCTATCTCATTGATAAGTTGGATATCCTATTTAAATTAGAGATTATTTTTTAATCATATCCTTAATTTGAACTGTCTTTTATGCGTCCCAATGCATTCCCAAAACTAACTTCTGCTTTTGTGTGCAGTGCCATTACTTCTTCAGGCAGGCTGTTCCAGTCATTCAGCACTCATTATGTGAAACAATATGTCCTTGTTTCATCAATGAGCCACCCTCTTGGTATCTTTAAATCATGACTCTTTATTCTTATTAAGTTATTTTGCAGGACAGCATCCCCTTGGAGTCTGCAATCTCACTGAGGTAAACAAATGTTTCTGTAATGTCACTTCTCAGCCTTCTTTTTTCGAGACTATGAATAGCAAGATCTTATAGTATCTTGTTGGGTTACCTATAATGTAGATTCTATTTTTGTTAACTCCTTTAAACTCTTACTATGTGTTGTTTGCCTTCAGAATAATTTGGTTTGTGCAGCTGATAATGTCTTACCAAGTTCTCCATTTGGTAATTCTGTACGCTTTCCATCCTACTATCACATATTGCTCATTTATCTTTATGTTATCTAATGCAAGTAAACATATGTTCTTTAAAAATATTAATACTACCCCCCCATCTAATGTTGTACTCATTCCTGAGACTCTCCTTCCCAGATACATTATTCTATGTTCTTTGTGTTAAATTTCAGCTGGCTGTTAGATCAATCTCATGGACTTTTCATGACCGTCCTCATCCTTTCTGCACCTTCTTGTATATCAGCCCCTGTTGTATAACCATCATCAGTAAAAAGGTAAACTTTTCAATCTATTCCTTTCAAATGTCACTTACAAGGACATCAAAAATGTCCACTCTCAGTACTAACCACTTTGGAAGTCTGCTTGTTGAAATCCTTTCATCTGACTTGACTTCAGTGACTAAGAGAAATTCTGCTATAACAACTTGTCAATGTTTTACCAGAGACTGCCAGACTACGAGTTACACCAAGTGATTTTACTTTGTTCACTAGCCCTTTTTTGTGATGTAATGTCAAAAGATTTTGCTAAAGCCTTTAGTTGTTATGGAACAGATCTTCTCAACTTCTCAATAACCAATAACACCTCATCTATAGATCCAGGTAACATACCAAATTGCCTCATTATCAGCACCAAATATGACAAATCTGAAACCCTGCTCAACCTGTTTAGTATAAGCCTATCCACTGGTTAAATTATTGAAGCCTGGAAAACAGCCATCGTAATGCCATTACACAAGGATGATGCAACCACTGACCCAGGTAACTACAGACATGTTAGTCTCACCAGCCTGACCTGTAATGCTATGGAGCATATGATCTCAGACCTCATTAATCTAGACATTGAAAATCTTTTAACACTGGACCCTTATAAGATTGTCTTTGTCAAAGTAGGGTCCTGCCTTGTTAATCGCGTCAACTTCTTTGAAAAAGAAAGCATATACACATGGTCAAGGCCTTTTGCACTATTTCCATGCAGCCATTATTGACAGACTTGTAAATCTGAATTTAAATCCTTTTGTTGTGCAGTAGATAGCAAATGGATTGCCTGACAGAACCATGTGATTAGAGTCACAGGTGCCACTTTTGAAAGAAAAAAAAACTTACCATAGATTTACCACAGAGCTTAGTGTTGGGAATGGATGTCTCCTACATGGCATCTGTTTCTCAAGCCTTCAGTCCAAAACTTCAGGCTAATAGTTATTTAAGTTTGTAGATAACTATAATTTGGGTGTTATTATTTATTCAATCTTCCATTGCCTTACAAATGCTACAGCATTGGTTATTTTAGACCTTGTTAACAACTCATGCAAAGACAACGGGTCACAAAACAAATGAGAAAAATATGTAATATACTTAATTTTGGTGAACAAACCATTTTCCTATGTCATATAGGTGACACACACCCTCCACTATACACTAAATACTATACACTATACACTGTTATTGTCACTGCCATAACATATGCAAGCACTCTTGTTGATAATTCCTTATCTTCTGGTTGTCATGTCTACAATGTAGATCAGAAAGCTTTCTATATGACTCAGCTAGTTTCCAAAGGCATCTCTTCTAGATACAAAGAAATCTTATTTTACCTTTACTCACATCTCATCAGACCCATTATTAAATATAATGCCCCTTTTGGCAAGTATTTGCAAAAGCTGATCTAACTTGCCCACCCCCAACAGTACTTATTGTTTAACCTGCTACAATGGACAGTCAGATTCCCAATATTTCTTGAAACAACCTGTTTGACATGGACATTCTGAGGCAATGTAGTAACTGCCTCATGTATACTGATAACCATTTGCTCTTACAGCAAACAAATACAGTATGTGAGAGATGTAACTATACTATGAAACTGGAATCAATCCTCTCATGTAACAATAACCAAGACATCAAACAGGTTGTTAGTGCACACATCTCTCCTCTCACACAAGATAAAGTCATGACACATAAACCTGTACTCAGTAAGACCCTACAAAAAGACCAGAGACCTCCCAAACGCAAACAACTCACACATACTAGATCACAACCAAAATCTACTACACATATAAATACACATATCAGTGTCTCAGCGAATAAGCCCCTAAGTCAGAACTCCTCAAACCAAATGTCCTGGTCATAGGAGATTCCATAATGAGACACACAGATGTCCCCCTCACCAAACTGGACAAAGAGAAGGTCATAGTCAGCTGCCTGTCAGGTGCCAGGATCCATCAAATCATGCATGCACTCAAGTGACTCAACAACAATTACCATCTATCATAGTGCATGTTGGGGTAAATGACTTGAGACATACTTCCCTGGACTATATGAAGAGAGACATGACTGAACTCTCAGATTATGTGTCTCAGGCAGTTATGTCCCTAGCCCTAAGCAGCTTTCTAACTTTATGCAGGATGATGTCACAATATAAACAAAAAATGATTTACTTCAACAGTTGGCTTAGCTTCTGTTGTCAGTCCAGGGGGATCCAGTATCTGTCTGCCTGGGAAGACATGGTCAACAGGCCACACTCCTTTGCCAGAGATGGCCTTCACCTGTCTCTTCTAGATTTCTGAATACTAGCAAAGATGCTTGCGTCACCCATAGTGCCTTTTTTAGGCAATACCAAAACAACAAAACTTCTGACGTAAAAAAAAAAAAAAAACACTACAGACAAACTCAAGGTCGATGCTAGTTGTCTAAACAGGAAACTGCACTCCCTGGAAGCTCTCCTCACCTTGTAAGATGCTTATGTCTGTGCAGTCACAGAAACTTGGTTCAATGCTGCAGAGAGCACCCCGGCCGTGCAAGGCTATAATGCCTTCCACACATTCAGACCACAAAATGAGCATGAAAGAACCAAAGGTGAAGGTGTATCCATCTGCATTAAATTCATATACACCTCTAGTCTGGTTAAACAGTACAGCTCTCTTGAGCTACTACAGGTCCAAATTACTATAGGTGAAACACCCTACCACATCATTGATAGCTACAGGTACCCCATCATTAACCACAAGAAGTGCACTGCCTACATGAACTTGCTTGAATCGGTTATTTGGCTTCAGGTATTATCTGTGGTTGCCACCCCTATAGTTAAGCAAAAACCATGCCCATCATCGCCCTGCTTAGCCTTTTTCTCCGTTGGGTATCTGTGAGTCCTCCCATCCATTGGTCAAGATTCCTCTTGCTCAAGACCAGTGGGTAGATGCAGATTCTCCATTACCAAGATAAGATTTTTGTTGAACCAGACTGAGTCTCGAATCTTTCCAGCAAGGTTACTGTTCCAATCTATTTATAACTGTCCTCTTGCCCCTCTCTAATCTAGTTTGTCTGGTTTAGATTTTATAAATCGTTGTGGTTTTTGAGTCTCTTTTGATTTGTTCTGTAGCATATCTATCAAATCTGGGTTTGGCATGGCCTTATATGGTATGAGACTGTCACCTCTGAGAGTTCTTTCAGGTCAGACCTGAGGTCCTTATTTTTGAGGAGCTGGAGTCCTTTCTTGAGGGCAGCTGGAAGTTTTTTTGGACTTGCATGCCTTGCAGGTGTCTAGCATTTGAGGTCTATCATAGGATCAATCTCAGATACATCTTGAATGAAGTGAGTAGGATATGGATCATCCTCTGATAGGTGGAATGATCCCTCCTTGATGATGATGATCTCACTGTGAGGATTTTGATGATGAGGTTTCTGATACAGTTGGCAAAAACTACTGTCAAAACAACCTGGTCAAAGTCTCTCTCAGTGTTTCTGTCTGCAGTGGGATTCTGGTAGCCTTGTTTTCTGGGCCTGTATGAAGGCCATAGTTATGACTTTTAATTTCCTCGGTTTTACTCATTTTTTTGGCTGGGGCCCATTATCCATTTTTGGAGGAGCTTCTGGAGGATATCATCTGTAGCCAGATGTTCAGACATATCATGTCGTTTTGTTTCTGACTATGGCTTAAGTTTGTAGTCATCTGCAAACTTTGTCAGTTAAAACTTTCCTTGTGTGTTTGTGTTCTAGAGAGTAGTAGATGAGAAACAAGAGTGGGCGACAGGGAGACCTGGTGACATGGTTGTGACAACTGACATGGCTTTGAGTCTGACATGACTGTGACCCTGTGGGTCTCTGTCCTTTGGATGGTTTCACTTCGTGTAAACCCATCTTGTGATTGATGGGTTTTTGTTCAAGCTGATGAGTTTTTGGGTGAAGGCCTTGCCCAGGCGTTTAGGCCTTGAGAGGGTATGGTAGGCCTGATGTATGGCCCTCCTCATCAATGGCCTTGGTGACTGTCCAAAAAGTCACAGGATCTGCCTTTGACAAAACCAAACTGAGTTCAAACCCAAGTGGATCCAAGATCCGCAAGTTCCCTATGTCTTTGTTTTATCATCCTCCAGTCAGATCATTCTCCTGGCTGGCTGATTAAATCAATGCTCAATCAAGCTAATGGGGCGAGTAAACAGGGTGGGACCACCTTATGACCAGTGGGACCCCTCCTGCCGGCGCCACCTCCTTGGTCATCCTGGTGAGGGTCCTTGTAGATTACTGTCTGTTTAATACTGTGGGTTTAATTCCTCATGAGAGTCTAAGCGGAAGCACACAGCGGGACACATCATGTGTTTGGATGCTGTGTTTTTTGCCTTAGTGAGGCAGTTCTCACCTGGGCGCTTGGAGATGTTTGGGCTACAATCCTCTGAATAGATATCTCTCCTTGGGGGGGGGGAGGGCACTGAACCTGTCCAACCTGGCCAGGCTGTGTGTTGGCAATGTGTGTAGGTTAATTTTTTTTCACATCATTTTTGAATCTTTTGAGCATATCTGGGGGTTTCTAACCTAGGTTTCTAACATAGCCTTAGAAGGCCTTATAGAGTCCTTGGCGATTTTTCTCGATTTTTTTTTTTTTATTGATTTTTGATGATTATGAGAGCTTTTTTTTTTTTTACTTAAAGGTGTCTTACCTTCTTACCTTTTCAAGGATTTTGGTTTCATCTTCCCTTTTGTTCCTCCTTTTTGTTTGTTATGGGTGAGGGTCCACCAGACACCAGACTTTGGTACAGAGAGTCTTAGTTGTTTTTTGTTTTTTGTTTGGGATTGTGCAGTCCATGCAGTCCTGGAGGAAGTAGTTTGTAAGTGATTCAATTGATTTGAGTAATGTTTACCACTGGCTCAGGGGCCTTAAAGGAGACCACACTAGTTTTTAGAAGTGTGAAATCGGCTTTTGAATCATTCACTATACAGCCAAATATCTTGGTCATGGGAGATTTCAACTATCCTATTGAGTGGGCAGTATGCACAGGCACAAGCTCAATTTTCCTGAGGTTCCTGGACTTTGTTAATACAAATGATATGGAACAGTTAGTCTGTGCCTCCATAAGGGTCTCAAATGTTCTGGCCTTAGTACTCAAATATATGAGGGGGTTACTGCACTACCCCCTGTGTTCTGCCCTTCCAAGTAAGGTCAGATCATAAATCTGTCTCATTTGAAGTAACGATCAGATGTGACATCTCCACAGGAGCAATAAAAGTGAGAAACTTCTTCAAACTACAGCCTAAGCAATGGTTTGAAAAGTTTCAAACCCCCTGCTAACACAGCAAAACAATGACTCCTATAGACAGGAGTACACACATGCCCTCTGTAAGAACTTAAATAACTGTATTAACTCTGCTGTACCTGACAGGGTCAAAACCAAGTCCTCCTGTAACAACAAGCCACCCTGGTGGACCTTAAGTATAAATAGTTTACATAACAAATGGAAGAAACTGATATCTAAGAATAAGAGGGAACTTAGTCAGCAGAGTAAGAATACCCTCCACAGCTTGAGCAAGCAGATCAAACTAGCTAAAGACAATCATAAGGCATTCTTTAGCTATGTCCAAAATTTAAAAGGGAATACCCAGCTATGTGCTGAGCTCATAGTAGATGGTACCACTCACACTGAACCCGAGCAACTTACCAACCTGTTAGCTGACAGATTTGGAGCAAACTTCACTCCGCTGTCCCAACCAGCCATACCCTCAAAGCATGCCTAACACCTGTCCTCTCCCAAGTATCTCCAATGAGCAGGTCAGATCTGTGCTCTCCAAGGCCAAAAACATGGCCACTATGGCACCAGATAACATCCAAGGATGCTTGCTAAACAACATGAAACATGACCTAGTGGATCCACTTGGCACTCTCTTTAATCATAGCCTGAACACTGGCTTTGTTCCAGCAGAGTGGAAAACAGCAACTGTAATCCCCTTGCACAAAGGGGGTCCATCAAATGATCCAGCGACAATAGACCCACAAGCCTAGCCAGACTTAACTGCAAGGCCATGGAAAGAATCATCATGGACTTATCAACAAGGACACAGGCATCCTTCAGACTCTTGACTTGACCCAGTTGGCTTCGTTAAGGGTAGATCATGCTTACAAAACATGGATGACTTCTTTGATAATGTTACCAAAGCCCTGGATGAAGGCAAAGCAGTATGCACCGCCTATCTTGACTTAGCCAGGCTTTCAACACAATCCCCCACTTAGGAATCATCAAGAAACTTTCCCAGCTGGGGATTAACCTATGTGTCACTAGATGTGTAGCCAACTGGCTCACAGACAGAACCCATACTGTCAAAGCTGGGGATTTCACCTCTACCAGTAGAACAGTTACCAGTGGGGTACCTCAAGGTTCTGTGATGGAGCTTCTCTATTTCTCGGAAGTCCAGGCAAAAGTAGATGGCTTGTGGCTTACCAACTTCACAGATGACTGAGAACTGGGAGCAATCTTTGAGTTCCCTAAAGATATTAGCATATTACATGAGGGGTTAACACAGACACATGATTGGTGCCAAAGCCACGGTCTAAAACTAAATACAAAAAAGTGCATCATTGTCCCCTTTGACAAAGAGGTAACATCTACAAATTAGAA
Organism: Protopterus annectens; assembly: GCF_019279795.1. Classification (NCBI taxonomy): domain Eukaryota; kingdom Metazoa; phylum Chordata; order Ceratodontiformes; family Protopteridae; genus Protopterus; species Protopterus annectens. The sequence goes on along the minus strand of NC_056725.1, from coordinate 1,979,154,971 downwards.
TATAGGCAGCACTGGCCTGTGCTTGAACCCAGTTTTTTGTGACTCAGGAACACAAGTTGATAGCAGTCTAAACTTCAATCACTATGTATCCACAGTGGAAAGGAAAGCCTTTTATGTTTCACACCTTAAAGTAAGAGCATCGCATCCAAGACCAAGGATGTTATACCTCCTGTGTACTCCACCCTCTTCAGACCACTAATAGAGTACAATCCTCCCTTTTACATGTACTTCACCAGACACCTGCAGCAGCTGGAAAGACCACAGAGATTCCTGACCAAGAGAATTCAAGGACTCCAAAACATGACCTACAGTATGTGATGTCCCCTCTCTGGGCCAGTAAATCTGGAAGCCTCAAACCTCACCACTGACACTGGAAAGGGATGTTCACTTGGAACAAAAATGGATACACCCAGTATTTCCAGATTCAGCTCTCTGCAACAAGCACATTTTCCCTTAAGCATGTCTTTTGCAGCTTAATGAGTTGCCGGATGCATTTTCACTAAACATGAGTTTCATGGGAAGAGAAGTTTAGTGTTTCTCATGCTACATCTGTCTTCAATGTGAGAGTGTCTTTTTGATTAGAAAATGCCTGCAAGTGTTTTTTTCAATAAAATTTGAAATAAAAGTTTTAAATGAAATCCCAATCTCTTTGATAATCGTAAAAGTAAAGAAGAAAATAGTATGTAAACTGACATGTTTGAACATTGTTTATGGTAAATGGGGGAGGCAGCCAATTAATGGGATTTTAGCATGGCTGGTGGGGGCGGGTCTATATTAGAACATCGAAGTGTTAAAGCATCTAATGTTCTAATATCGACCCCTATTCAGCAAACGCTTGAAATAGCGAAGCTGCAGAACACCGAATATTTTCCTATTATGGTGGGCTGTTTCTGTGGTTTCTCTATTTCCTCGACTGTGGTGTGAAGGTGACGGACCAGGTTAAGGTAAGTGTGTGAAAGGACCGAGGTAAGGTGAGTGTGTGATAGTTAGGGACCTTAGGGATAGGGAGCAGGTAAGGTGAGTGTGCGATAGTTAGGGACCTTAGGGTTAGGGAGCGGGTAAGGTGAGTGTGTGATAGTTAGGGACCTTAGGGTTAGGGAGCGGGTAAGGTGAGTGTGCAATAGTTAGGGACCCTAGGGTTAGGGAGCGGTTAAGGTGAGTGTGCGATAGTTAGGGACCCAAGGGTTAGGGAGCGGTTAGGGAGCGGTTAAGGTGAGTGTGCGTTAATTAGGGACCTTAGGATTAGGGACTGGGTAAGGTGAGTGTGCGATAGTTAGAGACATTAGGGTTAGGGACCGGGTAAGGTGAGTTTTCATTAGTTAGGAACCTTAGGGTTAGGGTTGGGTTAAGATAAGTGGATAGCTAGTAGTGTATGTACAGTTTAGTGTAGGGTTTTGTGAAGTATGTGTGGATTATGCATTTTGTTGTGCTTGTGCTGTGTGTGTGTTTTCTCGGAACAGAAAATTTTTTCTCTTGGAAAAAAATTGCTGTTCTGAGCGTTCGAGTATATCATATTTCGAGATTCCAAGGTCGAGCTTATGGTGTTCAATATTTTGGAATTTCGATAATGTAATATAGACATGGTAGGGGCCTGATTCATTACACTGTTAGTGCATCATTTATCCACAATCCAGCTCTGTAGACTCTGGACATGTATGTTACAACAGTACAGCATTGTTAGCCTTTCAAGAAGTTCAGACTTGTATTGAGTGATGTCATAGGGAGCAGCTATTCTTGATGAAGAAAAGACATAAGGAGGTCAAAAATAAGATGGAGATGACCTGCAAGCATGTAAGTCCCTCCCAAAAAACAGTATAATGTATGCAGGAATATTTATGACATTACTTCTCGGTTGTTGATCCAAAGCCACTGTAATATTTATATTGTCTTTAATTTTTTTGCTTTATTCAGTGCACTAAAGAATGAATTAACTAATTGACAAGTCTGGATGGTCTAATGCAGCCCAAACATGCTGCATTTTAGTAATATATCTGTGTAGCACCATCTTTACAGCATCTAGCAACTGTAAAGTGGCAACATTTGTCAGGTCATATAGCCTGCATTATTTGGGATGATGATCAGAACCATCTGATCTTCAGCATCCATTATGAAATCCATCCATCCATCCATCCATCCATCCATCCATCCATCCATCCATCCATCCATCCACAACCACTTTTTCCCATTTTTGTACATGGGATTGGGGTGCCACTTCAACAGTGACAATAATGTATGGCCATGCTTTACATTGCCAGGGGGCTAACCCTGACACAATAGCTCATTCACATCACATACTCACTCTCACACTCACACCTATGCCCAGTAGTGTAGAGTGTCCAATCCACCCAGTGCATGTTATTGGAATGTGGGAGGAAACCAGAGCACCTGGAGGAAACCCACTTAAGCACAGGGAGGACATGCGGACTCCACACATAAAGCACAAGAATTACACCAGAGAACCTCTTGCTGTGAGGTGACAATGCTATCCTCCATGCCACCATGCCACAGCATTGTTGCATTTTAGTGTGATACAGTCTTCTCTATAAGATTGAACTGTAAGGGCTTACTGCATTTGGTCACAAATTATTACTCTGGCAATCAGTGTAGAGGACCGAATGAACTTGATCCTGTGGCAAGGGTGCAGGGTTTAAATCTGTCTCCACTTCCTTTACCTGCTGAGTGACATTGAACAAGTAATTTAACCAGGTAGTGCTTTGGACCATTTGGGTTAGGCTCCTTAATGGTTTTCAGGACTGCATGCTTAGTAATCATGAAAATGTTATTGCTTACCAGTCATTCCCTATTGCTTAGTGGCTCTAGTTGGACAGCAGGAACTGTATTTGTAGATGAAGCACTGAAATACAAAGTTGTTTACCAACACCAACCTATGTATTAGTAATAGTTCTCTTTAATGTGGAATTATTCAGGTAAATTTTACTTCAACAGTGATCTGGCATGTTGACTTAGCATATGTGTCAGGTGGTTAATATTTCTTATTCTCTCATAAATACTCTTCTGTGTAAACTGTGCTGCATATGTCTGAATTGTATGGTATGATGCTAATAACCTTTATACAGTTTCATGTAGTTTATCATCCCTAGCTACCGATAAAGTACATATAATTTATTTCTTTATAATAATAAGGGGTATAAACCATCAACAAAGCGGCTTTAACCGCTGGTGGAGATGGGGGTCTCTCTGTAAATGAAAATACCATATGCTATTAACATCTGGTCATTTTCAAACAGTATTTATTTTATCTTTGCTGGACTAGTGTGCATATGTGTGAATTTAGTTGGAATACATTGGCTGCTGTGTGTTTGTGTGAAACAAATTTGAAATATGTCTCTTTCTTCATTATTATTGTTATTATTTTTGACAGTCATCTGAGAAGGATACAGTCAACAATGTTGCTTTAATTGCTGGGTTTGAGGTTGTCTATGGATAGAAAATGACAATCTACTGTGCTGATCAAGTTAAAAAGCCATTAGCAGTTTTTTTGCAGAACTAACACGCATTTGTATGAAGCATTTGGAATACCTTTGCTGTGGCAATTTTTAGAATAATCTAATGGGATTTGCACACTGTCAATAAAATGTTCAATACTACAAATTTAAAATACACTCTAACATGTGTTGCGGCATTAAACAAGAAATATAATTTAAAATAATTAGGAAGGTGAATCAAAGAACGTATGCATTTATGCATGGACCTAAAAGTGTGGGGGATGGGGCAAGGAATGAAAGCAGCCCGGTGCCCTGGGTACACTTAATCCACCACAGGCTAGATGAAGTTCAATGAATGTGAGTTTCAAGGGAGCAGAAGTTTACTGTCACTCATCCTACATCTGTTTTCAGTGTGAGACTGTTTTCTTTAGCAAACAGACATCGGTTTTGTGATATAAAATTTGAAATAAACACTTTAGATCAAATCCAAATCTCTGTAACCATTGTAAAAGTAGGGAAGATAATAGTATGCCTCCAGGTTTGAACCATGTTTATGGTAACTGGAGAGAGAGAGAGACAAGTATTGAGGCATTGGAATGGCTACAGTTAGGGGTGGGGCTGGTCCAATGCCCTGCTTAAGACCTCATTTGACCATGATCCAGCTCTGCATGTCAAGCAAAATAACACAACTACCATCTTCAAGAAAAACCTAGATTGGATAGGCAGCCTAAAATTCGCTCCTCCTTGAGTCTAGAGGGACCTTTTGAATGTGGGTTATTGGCTAGACTTGTAATGGTCTGCAGATTGGCTGCCTAAAACTTACATGTGAATTTTTGAACCTGTAAAACATCTTATTGTGATTGTCTGATTAGAATCACATCTTTGGAGCAACCTGTGTGGATTTAATTGCAGTAAGGCAGAACCTGGAGACAAATAATAGTGAGATATGTATCTACGAGCATCTTGACAGAAATAAGCATACTGTTTCTCATGAAATCTTTGTGACTATTTGGAAATGTGGCTTATTTTCTTCCTTTACAATTTGTGGTTTAACTCTTTGCTCATAATTCACAAAATAAGATGTAAGTGCATCTAAATGCCAACTTTTTTGTTCTGTAACACAAATAAACATACAGAACAAATAAATTTTCTTGTAGCTTTTAACAGTACCTATTTTTCCAGCTTTATTTTCTTTGAATATAATCATTCCATTAGCTTCTTCTGGTGTTCATCATCCATGCTATTAATATGATAAATTACTTTGTAAGCCACATTATTATATGAGAAAAAACAACTACTTTAGAACTCTTTAGAATTTTGCATTATAATTTTCTACCTATGTATAATTCATAAAACTAAATTGTATGAAGGTGAAACATTCTAGTTACAGTCTGTTACTTTGGGAGCCACACAGCATTTGCATTGTGCAAGGATTTTTCCAAAATGTTTTCCATTGCCATACTTTAGACAATCTGAGAAGTTTTGCATGTGTGTGTTTGTGCTATAGAAATGAGAATGTAAACATCTGAAGTGGCATATTATTGGATTTTTTATATTAAATTTGCATTGTGGTTTTCTACAATCAAAAGATGTAGCCACAGAAAAGCTGAAGAAATGCAGCTAGCAAAAAAATGTAAGATGTGCAACTACTAGAGAAAAACATTTGTTATAGTGTCCATGTTCACCTACTCTGTTTGCAATGCACAGCTTACTAGAGACCAGCATATGAAATTCTGGATACGGTATATAAAAATAACACTCTCTTTACTAAATTTCTCATTTAAGTATTTTTTAGCAGCCACTTAGTATAGTTATAACTTCCTTCCAGTGTTTATATTTAACTATGATAGCAAACATGATATTTCCTTTCTGTTGGATTAGGTGTTTAATCAGGTATACAGTCGAAGGCAATTTGTAAACCATATGCAAAGTGCTGTAGAACTCAGCCCAGAAAGTCCAGTGTTTCCCAACACTTAGCCTGTGACCTATAAATGGTAACAAGTTAAAGACCATATTAAGAAATGTAACAGTGTTCAATGAGAGAGAATATGAGTCTCATTTAATCCCGAGTTGTATCCAGAAAAGCAAACAGCTCGAGAATGTATTTATCAAAATGCGCGCGCATGCACACACACACACACACACACACACACACACACACACATACATAGAGACACACTTATGTACACAGGCATACACACACACACACACACACACACACACACACACACACACACACACACACACACACACACACACACACACACACACATATACATAGAGACACACTTACGTACACACACACACACACACACACACACACACACACACACACACACACATGCACACACATATACATAAAGACATACTTAAGTACACAGGCACACACACACACACACACACACACACACACACACACACACACACACACACACACACACACACACACACACACACATGCACATACACATGCGGACACATTCACTTGCAGACACACACATTCATGCACACAGGCATACACATGCACACATATGCGTACTTATTTATATATACCGATATTACAGAAAACATGAGGTACTACAGTACAGAAGAAAAAAATACACTATCATGTTTTATACAATGGAAGAATTTTGTTTCCTTTGCATACTCTGCAGAAGTCATGATTAACAGTGTTATACACTGGATTCATTCTATGTGCTTCAAAACTGATATTGCATGTTCATCAGTGTGTGTTTGGGTAATGCAATCAAGCCAGTCCCACTGACTCACAGCAGTACAAAGTGATACAAGCCAACTGTGAAGTAGATAACAGCTTTATTTTAAAGTGGGTAAGATATTTCTTTTTAAAATGATACTATATTAGAATATTAATTCACCATAAAGATTTATAGTAATTAATATATTTACCCATAACCTGCCACAATTTATTGCTATAACAATTTTATTATCTATTGTCGAATGAACACTTCATCAACCAGTAAAAATTCACAATGTATATATCAAAGCCTACTTTGTCAAAACACCAGAATGGGCTTTAACATGGACCATGCATGGGGGGGCAAGACCTCCCCAGTGCACAGACCCTGATCCGCAAAAATGAAAAGGGCTTTAACATTGGTCTTGTAGGGGGACAACACCTGTCCTGCATGCAGACCCAATTGACAAAACAACTATATCATGAAATAGGCACAGACGTTTGTGAGTTGACCAAATGCAAGTAAGACAAGATATACTGCAACTGGTTATAAGATTATTGTACAGTGAGCAGCAATGGCTCAGTAGGATTCTAAAAAATGTCTTTACACTGCACTGCTTAAAGATTTGGCATAATTAAAAGATGTTCATTTGTAAGCCACATGTGACTTGTGCATGTTTTTATCTAATGCATGAATGTAGTGCATGCTGGCTGCTTACATTATTGATATATGTACACACACACACACACACACACACACACACACACACACACACACACACACACACATTTTATATACATATATATATATATATATATATATATATATATATATGTGTGTGTAGAGAGATATGTGAGAACATGAGAGAGAGAGGGAGAACATGTGGAAATAGTATTGACAGTTGTAATTATCATTATTTCCTCTAATTATTTGTTTTACACTTCTGTATAGTTATAATGTATTTTTGCTTTTTAAGATGTATGCCACTAATACAATAATGCAATAATGCATTATGGCCTTAGTACATATATATATCTTTGCCGGGACTATGCATTTCAGGGGTCAAATTTGTGTCATATAGACTGCTTCTTACATCTATTTCTCCTCTATATTACTTAGATGCCTTTGTGGATCTAAATATAATAGCTGTTGTACTAGCTAGAGCTTAAAACAATGTGGCAGGAAAATGAAAGAAAAAAATGCAAGCCATACAGATGCTTGAAAATTTTCACACATATGTTAATTGGGTCTATACCATTTGTATGAGTAAGGCTTGACTGAGCATTGCTATCCCGAACAGCAAAACACCAAAAACACAGGATTTTATCTCACTCCCTGTAACCATTAAATCAAACTGAAAAACAGTTGTTGTAGGGAGAGGAAAGCCCCCTGCATGCCCCACACCCTCTGCTACCTATATATGCCAACTCCAAGAGGGCACAATAATAGTGAAAAGGAGAAATCCCCTTACCTTGCTGAGTGACATACTCAGGAAAAATACAGATTACATGCAAGCAGATAGTGTAAGCAATTTTTATTTATTTTATTTATTTATTTTACATTTGTTAACTGGGATTGTCTGACTGAGCAAAAGCCCCTTTTCAGCAGATGCCTGGGGAGAAAAGCTCCAAAACATAGTTACAAAAAATATAACTATTACAAACACAGTTAACATTATAATCATTCATAATAAAACTTGTAGAACAGTTATCATATATATGCAGTTGCAATATATAAAAATGTTATGAAGAACACTGCAGCAGAAGGAAAGGCGATAGTGTTAGGTAAAAAATGATGAAGTAGACTAGTTTAAGTTGTAAATGTGTTGGTATAGAGGAGATGAAATGATGGTAAGACAGAGGAAATTAGGTTTGTTATTTAGTGAGGGTATATTCAAGGAGGCTGAGAACAGGTACAAATCCAGTGACTTTCTAAGTACTCTTTCATGGCCAGTTTGAATACTTTAGGATGTGAAAGGGATCTAACTTCTTGTGGGAGTTTGTTCCAAGCAATACAGGGATGGTAGCTGTATGTAATGGCTCCTATTTTGGACTTGGGCTTGTGAATTTGTAAAAGGTCTTGGGTGGAGCTCCTGAGTAATCTGGATGGGACATAGTGGGAGATTATGGTGCCTAGTGCTGGACAGTAGGATGGTGAATAAATAATGGAGTATATAATTTGGAGCTGAGAGAGGAGTAGGAGGTGTGGTAGTCTGAGCCAGTTTAGATGTTTAAGAGAAATACAGTGGTGAAATTTGTAGGTTTGTTGTGCAGCAAATCTGGCTATTTTGTGATAGGTTGATTCGAGTTTGCAAAGTAAGGTGGAGTTAAGATTTGTGAGTATTTGGGAGCAGTATGTTAGGCATGGCAAAAGATAAGCATGTGTGATTGTGGTTCTAGATTCAGGGGTTAGGATTTTTTTATTTCTGTAGAGAAGTCCTAGTTTTTGATGGGTTTTCCTGATATAGTTATTTATATGGAGGTTGAATTTTATCTGATCATCAATGGTTACACCGAGGAGTTTTGTACTAGAGTCAGCAACTATGACAGTGTGATTTAGTGACTATATATATATATATATATATATATATATATACGTACAGTGAAAATTCAGTTAAGTGAATACTTTGCAGCATTTGAGCAAATATTTTTCAGTCGAGTGCTGTACAATAAATTTCAACTAAAACAAGGTTGATGTGCTCTGTGGCAGCCTGTTTATTCTATGTATGGATACAGAGCTTCACCAGTGATGTGGTCAGCTAGATTTTGTATATAACTAATGATTTCTTGTCACAGACGTGTACTATATGTGATCTGTTAACATCATATAATCATATAGTAATGTGTATTCAGAGCATACTGTCTAACATATGGTATATTAGTTACTATATGGACATAAAATATTGGCACTACAATTGAAATGATTATCAATAGCAAAATATTTCATTATTGCAGTAACACAATTTTATTTATTTATTGTTCTTAACTGGGTAAGTGGACTGGCCAAAAGACTTTTTTTTCTTCCATCTATCTATCCATCCATCCATCTAACAATCCACCATCCATCACCCATCCACAGCCATTGTTCTCATTTATGCATATGGGGTTAGGGTGTCACATCAACAGTGACAGTCACCTATAGCTAATATTCATACAGCTGCGTGACTACCCCTGCCATGACCCAGGCCAATTTGGTAATGCAACAAGGTAGACTTCCAAACATCTTATTTACAGCATGTGACTAAAAACAACATTTGTTAAAATAATACAATGATTTGAGCTTTGTGCAATAAATGATACCTTTCTTTCTATCTAGCTTTGTGTGTTGACACTGAGAATATTGTTAGTGGTGTATGGTAAACTGAGCTAGTTGTAATTACACTTTATTTATGTTGCTGCAATACCAAGAAATCTTGCAGTATAAAGTAGGAGGACAAAACAAAGAAAGTAGGAGACTTTAAACTATAATCATATTGCTTGCGTCGGAGTAACAATATACTGTGAATGATCAATAATAGATGCTGTTTATATATATGTATACATATTTATTTATATAGAAAGAGATATACACACGTATATATATATATATATATATATATATATATATATATATATATATATATACACACACACACACACACACACACACACACACACACATATATATATATATATATGTGTGTGTGTGTGTGTGTGTGTGTGTGTGTCTATATAAGGGTTTAAGGGGTTTATACTGGGCTAATGACCTCTGGAAACTTTATAAGCCTAAGCAGTCAAGCTGACCATCTCAGTTGTATCCTGCAAGGGTATATGGCTTAGAGGTTATTTTAAGGGGAATGTGTAAGCTAGGACAAGATTTACAGGCTGCCTCTGACTATTAGAAATATAGATGCCAAACTCTGGGTGTATTTACCATTTCCCATCCACAGGTACAGGTTTCTCTTGAATAGGATTAGGGAACAACTCTACTTTACATGGATAGGAAGCCTGTTACAGAGAAGGAACATTTTCTGAGACACATACCTGTCCTTTCAAGATATCCTATTGTGTTGAGTAATTCTGATTATATTCATTTTGAAACAGAGTATAGCAATAGGGCATTGAGCCATACTGCATAGGAAATGCTGCTTACTCCCTGTATACTTTTTGTGGGGACATCTGTAGATGTTCGATTTGTTGCACATGCTTGGTCAGGTACATACCGAAGGGACCACTGTACTCAATAATGAGTCTAATGATGGCTGAATAGAGTTTAACGATGACTTCCTTCAGCCTGGATGCCAAGCCCTTGCTTATAAGTTGAACAACATAGAATGATTTCCTTACTGCGTTAGAAACCTGTTGGTTGAAAGCCAGGTTACTGCATATCTGTGTACCCAAATCCCTGACTACTGGTTCTGCTCTTACGGGAGTGCCATTGATGAGGTAATTTGTTTGGGGGTTCATATTACGTTGTCGAGCTTTTAAAAGTCTGAATTCCATATGGTCGAACCCATATGTTTGAACTTTCAAAAGTTTGAAAAGGTAAAAAAAAAAATAAAAAACAGAAAAAGCCTACCTGACGGTTGTAAGCAGGGGGGACAAACACCCCCTGCACCCCCTCAAACCCCCCACTCTTTAAATATACCAACTCCGAGATCGCACTACAGTGCAGTAAAGGGAAATCTTCCCTTTCCATACTGAACAGAAATCCCCATTGAAATGTTAGAACTTTTCCAAGTTCAAACATATGGGTTCGACAAAATGTCGTTCGAACTAGTTACGTTTCGACAACATAATATGTATCCT